>NC_044556.1:111585125-111857455 GCF_007565055.1 Rhinopithecus roxellana | reverse complement strand
AGCCCAAGAGCTAGAGACCAACCTGGGCACAGTAGGGAGCTTTCATCTGAAATGAGGGAAGGGAAGGGAGGGGAGGGAGGGGTGGAGGGAAGAGGGAAGGGGAGGGGAGGGGAGGGAGGGGGGAGGGGGGGAGGGAAGGGAGGGGAAGGGGGGGAAGGGAGGGGAAGGGAGGGAACTTGCGTGTCCTTGTTCCTTGCCTTTCTTCCTTACCTTCCTCACTGCATTCCCTCCTTCCCCTCCCTCCACCCTCCCCTCACGCCCTCCCTCCCTCTGCTCTACCTTCCTTCCTTCCGTTAGCCGCCCTACTCTCATCCTCACCTCCCCCTCCCTCCCTCACTACCGACCTCCTCCCTCCCTCCCGTCCCTCCTCCCTCCCTCTCTCTCTCGCTCGCTCTCTCTCTCCCTCTCTCTCTCTGTCTCTCCTCCCTCCCTCTCCTTTCTTTCTTCTGTCGATTTCTTTCTTTCTTTCTCGCATTTTTCCCTTCCTCTTTTTCCGTGGTGTGCACCTGTCGCCCCAGGTACTTGGGAGGCTGGGAGGCAGAGGTGGGAGGATTGCTTGAGTCTGGGAGGTTGAGGCTGCAGTAAGCCGAGATCACAGCACTGCACTCCAGCCTGAGCGACAGACCGAGACCCTGTCTCAAAAAAAAATAAAGTTGAATATATAGAAACAGAGAGTTACCAGGGGTAAAGGAAATAAAATGATGGTCAAAGGGTACAAAATTTCGGTTATGTAGGATAAATAAGCCAAGAGATCTAACAAACAGTGTGGGAACGACAGTTAAAAATATTATATCATGGGTGGATCACGAGGTCAGGAGATCGAGACCATCCTGGCTAACACGGTGAAACCCCGTCTCTACTAAAAAGTATTAAAAAAACTAGCCGGGCGAGGTGGCGGGCGCCTGTAGTCCCAGCTACTTGGGAGGCTGAGGCAGGAGAATGGCCTGAACCCGGGAGGCGGAGCTTGCAGTGAGCTGAGATCCGGCCACTGCACTCCAGCCTGGGCCACAGAGCGAGACTCTGTCTCAAAAAAAAAAAAAAAAAAAAATTATAAACCTGAAATTTGTTAAGAGAGATTTAAGACGTTTTCACCACACACAATAAAGATTATTATGTGAGATGGTGGCTATGTTAACTCATGTTAGTTTGCTTGACTGCAGCAATCATTTCACTATGTATATCAAACCGCCATGTTATACACCTTAAATATGCACAACAAAATAAATATTCGCACCTTTTTCATGCACAGGCCTGTGAGCACTTATAAGCATATAGCTACCTACCCACCACCAC
This sequence comes from Rhinopithecus roxellana, assembly GCF_007565055.1. Lineage (NCBI taxonomy): Eukaryota > Metazoa > Chordata > Mammalia > Primates > Cercopithecidae > Rhinopithecus > Rhinopithecus roxellana. Next base: position 111,856,162 of record NC_044556.1, on the reverse strand, counting down.
AACCAAGACACAGAGCACCTGCATCGGCTGCACACGTTCCCTGTGCAGCCTGTCCCCATCCACTGTGCTGCCGCATAGTCAGCCTCTGTCCCCACCCGCAGCCCCACTTCCTCCACCTGCTAAAGCATTGCCTTTTCCACAGTGTCACATAAACAGTGTGCAGCCTTTGGTGAGTGAGTCCGCTCACTTCATATGATGCATATGAGATTCAGATCAGTAGCTCGTTCCTTTTTACTGCAGTAAAGTATTTCATGGGATGGATAGGCCACAATTTGGTTTTCCATTCCCTAGGCCAAGGACATTTGGGCTGTTTCCAGGTTTTGGCAATTGTCAATTAAGCCACTGTCAATCATGCAGCTGGTGAACTGGCTGCAATTATGTAAGGACATCAGTCACTCGGGGCAGTGGGAAGCTCATGAGAAATGGATGAGGTTTCCAGCCTTCGCTGCTTTACTCTCCACTGAATGCTGTGACCACTCCAGTGGCCCGACTCCTTGCCTGCGACCCTCACCTCAGCTTTCCTGTGAGGTTCAAATAAAACAATACCTGATCTACAATACATTATTGTAGAGAGGAAAAAACAAATAAAATAATACCTGACAGCAAAATGTAAAGTGTACAGTAGTATTCAAATTGTAGGCCAGTTTCAGTGGCTCAAACCTTTAATCCCAATGCTTCGGGAGGCTGAGGCAGGAGGATCACTTGAAGCCAGGGGGCCAAGAGCAGCCTGGACAACATAGTGAGACCCCATCTCCACAAAAAATTTAAAAAATTAAAAAACAGATAGATGTGGTAGTGCATGCCTGTAGTACCAGCTACTCAGGATGCTGAGATAGGAGAATCACTTGAGCCCAGGAAATTGAGACTGCAGTGAGCTAGGATTGTGCCACCACACTCTAGCCTGGGTGACAGTGTGAGACCCTATATAAAACAAAAGGTAGATTAAGAATCTTGAAAAGATACTCTAATCATATATAAAAACTTGTCAATGAAAGACCACCATACTCTGTGTGTTATTATGCATTCTGAAAAAAATTTGTTTCAGATTTGGGAATATCAAAATCAACACAAATAAATAAGTCAACTCACAAAAGTAAAACGTAGTGATTTTCCATGCATCATTCATGCAAAAAAAAAACATAAATAATAATAATTTACTCTTGTACATTTAAGAAAAATAACTACTTCCATTAAATATCCAAAGCTCACTTAAATGGACTGGAACTCACAGCACTAAATTCCAAACTAAAATTGCATGAATGATTTCAAGTTGAATACAGCAGAGGAAACAAACAAGCAAAAATGTAAATACACACTGAGCAATGAATAGCTGGTGTAAGATCTAGACAGAGCAATGAATAGCTGGTGCAAGATCCAGAATGAACAATGAATAGCTGGTGCAAGATCCAGAATGAACAATGAATAGCTGGTGTAGGATCCAGAATGAACAATGAATAGCTGGTGTAAGGTCCAGACTGAGCAATGAATAGCTGGTGTAGGATCCAGAGGGTAAGGGGAAAAGAAACAGGGCTGGTATGGAGACTGGGAAAAGCACCGTTTTCATGGGTAGAAGTAGGCTGAGGAAATGTGATAGGAGATTTCTGAACCCCAAAATCCAGACACAAGACATGGAAGTATAGGTGTGGGGCTGGGCACAGTGGCTCATGCATGTAATCCCATCACTTTGGGAGGCCAAGGTGGGAGAGTTGCTTGAGCCCTGGAGTTCAAGACCAGCCTGGGAAAGACAGTGAGACGTCCATCTCTACAAAAGAGAAAATAAAAGCAAAATTAGCCAGGTGTGGTGTTGTGCGTCTATAGTCTCAGCTACTTGGGAGGCTGAGACAGGAGAATCGTTTGAGGCCAGGAGTTCAAGGATGTAGTGAGCTATGAGTGCACCACTGTACTCCAGCCTTGGTGACAGAGCAAGACCCTGTCTCAAAAAAAAAAAAAAAAAAAAAAAAAAAAAAGAAGAAAGTATAGGTGAGGGAATGAGACCTAAAACACTGAAAGTTGAAAGTCAAGATTCCACGGGGAAGTCCAAAACAGAGCAGTAAGCTGAGGCAGGAGGATTGTTTGTGTCCAGGCCAGGCAACATAGTGAGAAAAAACAGAACAGTAATGACGCTGCAGTGCAGTGCTGACCCTACAGATAACCCTGAGCTCAGCTCCCACTGCTCACCACTGCTCTCTCTGTCCAGCAATGTGCTGATCCCTCCACTGGCAGCCTAGGGAGGAGGTCGTTATCTTTCTCAGTGAGTAACGAGAAGACATATTGCTTCCCTGAAGGAGAGATTCTCTTAGGCTGCAGAGGCTGGCGTTGCTTTCCATTTGCTCAAACCCACACTGCCCCACACAGTAGCATTTTAAGGGCTTAGTAAGCACACATGAGGAGCTGCTACTGCAAAGGGGATTCTGCTTGTCAGCCCTGGTCTGACAGCTCTGTCACGGGCAAGGGCACAATAGTATTCTATCAGGTATCAGGCAAGTTGGGCTAAGGCTATATATAGAGAGCGAGAGATTTTTTAAATGTATCACATGATGAACTTGCAGGACACTACGCTAAGTGAAATAAGCCAGGCATAGAAAAACAAATACTGCATGATCAGTCTTACATGTGCAATCTTTAAAAGGTCAAATACATAGAAACAGAGTAGAATGGTAGTGACCAGAAGGAGGAAATGGGAGGGATGAATAAGACTATAGATGCAATGTGCAACATGAGAACCATAGTTCATAGGATTGTATATTACAAATTTGCTAAGAGAGATTTTAGGTGTTCTTACTATGCTAAAAAAAACAAAAACAAAAAACAAAAAAATAAAACAAAAACCTGTGAGGCAATGAATATGTTAACTTGCCTGACTATAGTAATCATTTCACTATGTATATGTATACCAATACATCACGTTGTGCACCTTAAATAAATATAATAAAAAGAGAAAAGATAAAATAAAACACACATTTGCACTGCCTAATACATGTGTAGACAAATCAGGAAGATCTATATTTGAAACTCGACACAGGAAATAGGAAAACAGAGAGGATTTATATTTTCTAGACCTTATTCGTTTCTGTATTGATTGACTTTTTTCCAACAAGCATACATAACTTTCTGATTAAAAAAAGAGAAAAGGAGGCCGGGCGCGGTGGCTCATGCCTGTAAGCCCAACACTTTGGGAAGCGGAGGCGGGTGGATCACCTGAAGTCAGGAGTTGGAGATCAGCCTGGCCAACATGGTGAAACCCCATCTCTACTAAAAATACAAAAATTAGCTGGGCTCGGTGGCGGGCACCTGTAATCCCAGCTACTCAGGAGGCTGAGGCAGCTTGAACCTGGGAGGTGGAGCTTGCAGTGAGCCGAGATCATGCCACTGCACTCCAGCCTGCGTGACAGAGCGAGACTCCATCTCAAAAAAAATAAAATTAAATAAATAAATAAACCAAGAGAAAAGGGGTGTTTCCTAGAACAGATATCAAGTTGGTATGATTTTGGTGGCTTTGAAATAAGATGCTACTGACTGTGGGTCTCTCCGGCCTCTTCAACCCCTATCATCACACCAGTTCTCCAGGTAGCAGTGCTCCCTTTTTAAAATGTCCTCCTTCCCCAATAGGTGCCAATTCTTCCTAAAGTCAGGGCATAAATTGCCTAAAGCTAGGCATGTGCTCTGCCCTGTGAGGCAGCATAGTATTTTAACAGGAGTACAACAGACCCCATAGGTGATCAGACCAGCATCCATTAGGGACAGAACCTACTAGGATCTAGCAGAAGAAAACATACCTCATGGTCCCGATGTGGCCCAGAGAAAGCGTATGCCTCTCAGAGAAAGAAACCTCGCTTTGAAAATAACAAGGAATTGGCACCCAGGTGCCAGGTGAGCAGGCAGGACATATTCACAAAACGCTGCATGGCTCAGACCCAAGGAAGAAACAGAAGTTTGGGGGATGACTGGGAATCTGAGGAGGCCTGACGCTAGGGTGAGGATGTGGTGCCAGATGCAGTGGGGAAGGAGGCTAGTACCCAAGATGCTATGGCTGGAATAATGGTGTCCCTCCAAAATTCATGTTAGAAGTTAATCCCCAGCTGGGCACCTGTAATCCCATGACTTTGGGAGGCCAAGGCAGGAGGATCTCTTGAGCCCAGGAGTTCAAGACCAGCCTGGGCAATATGGTGAAACCCTGTCTCTACAAAAAATACAATTAGCCAGGTGTGGTGGTGGGCACCTGTGGCCCCCAGTTACTTCAGAGGCTGGGGTGGGAGGATCTTCTGAACCCGGGAGGTCAAGATTTGCAGTGAACCAAGATTGTGTCACTGTACTCTAGCCTGGGTGATGGAGTCAAATCCTGTCTCCAAATAAATAAATAAATAAATATACATACATAAATAAAAATTTAAAAATAACTTAATCCTCCAAAACAACAGTATTAAGGGGTATGGTGTTTGTGGGGTAATTGAGTCATGAGGGCTTTGCCCTCATGAATGGGATTCACACCCTTGTAAAAGGGCTCCAGGTTCAAAGTGGTACTCTCTCTTGCCTATCTGCCATGGGCCATGTGAGGACATGGTAATAAGGCACCATCCTGGAAGCAGAGAGCACTTCTCACCGGGCACCAAGGCCAGTGCCTTGATCCTGGACCTCATGGCCTCCAGAGCTCTAAGAAATAAATTTCTGTTCTTTAGAAATCACCCAGTCTCAGCTGTTTTGTAGTACAAATAGACTAAGACACAAGCCCAAGTGGGGTGACCTCAGGGGGGCTCAGAAAAGGCAGAGATCAGCCCAGAAGCCAGACACCCTCCCCTAGCAGAGAGAATAGAAGAGATCGGAGGTGGGGAGTGCCAAAGGATCTGAGGTTATCAAGAAAGAGACTGCATTTCAAACTGAAAGTGACTGGCTGATATTAAAAATGGCAATTTCACTTTCTCTCACCAGCAAAAATGTGATTAGCAGGAAGGGAAAAGTTATGAACAAAGACAAATTGGGTTTCAGAAAGTACAGTCATAATATTACCGAGACTTTGTGAGTTCTTGTGCGGAGAAGCGACCTTCTGTTGCCACTACTGCTCTTCCCTCTTTCCAGGGATGACTGCTCCTCTGGGGCCTGGAGGGCTGGTGCTGAGTCAGCTTCCCCAGCTGAGATGGGTTTTCCTAATGTGTCTATGACCCAAGAGTTCCAGGGGCCCCCAATTCCTGGACCTCTACACCTTCTGAGACAGACTATAAAGTAGATGGCCATCAAGAAAAAAGCTGTCAGTTCTTACTTTATGAGAGCCAAGTCCTTAATATAAGCATGCTATGTCATATGCTTGGAATTGGCTTCTTAATCCCATTTATCTTCTCCTTTTCCTGTGTTCATAATCTGACCTCTAGAACTCACCAACAGTGTTAGAGTCAGAGCCCCTTGTCATGGTTCTTTGCCTCATCTACCTTTAAGGAATGCCCCCCAATGCTCTCCAATACTTCTGAAAGACACATTCCAAGTTAAAGCAAATTGAGAAGACTTCATTGCAAACTCACAAAGAGAAGAAAAATAGGTAAGAATTCTTCATTACAAAAGTAATAGTATGATTTTGTTGTTTGTTTGTTTGTTGACTTGACACAGAATCCACTCTATTGCCCATGCTGGAGTGCAGTGGCGTTATCTTGGCTCACTGTAATCTCTGCTCCCGGGTTCAAGCAATTCTCTTGCCTCAGCCTCCCGAGTAGCTGGGACTACAGGCGCCCACCACCACACCCGGCTAATTTTTGTATTTTTAGTAGAGATGGGGTTTCACCATATTGGTCAGGCTGGTCTCGAACTCCTGACTTCAGGTGATCCACCCACCTTTGCCTCACAAAGTGCTGGGATTACAGGCGTGAGCTACCATGCCCAGCCAATAGTATGATTTTTGTGAGCCGTACATGGCTTGACTAAAAACCAGTGACTGAGTCACTTTCATTTTATTGCTGAAATATAAACAGTTTCACACATGAGGGAATAAATTCAATCCCACCTACATTTTTTTTTTCTTTTTCACAATTTTGGGTGCTTTTAAAAAAGCCTGTCTCCTTTTGAATACATTTTTAGTTGATTCATCTTTATTGTGAGGTGTAGACACAAAATCTCAGTCTCACAGTATACTTACATTTCTAAGTTTGTTGCCAAGATGTAAAATCAGGGCTTTCACATAAAGTAGTCAGATTTTAGGTTTCTGTTTAAAACTTAGAATTCTAGAACTAAGTCAACCACCATCCCTTCAACAAACGTGGCACCAGGAGCTTCTACAGGCTGCCCCACTGAGCACAGACTCAAGTTTTCCACAGTCCCCACCACTCCCTACTACCTACTACTTTCCGTCCACACCTCTCATTTATATTGCCCACCGGAAACTCTAGGAATTGGAATTCACAGCTCCTGACTTTCAGCCTTATCTTTAAACAAATAATCAAAAAATAAACAATTCAAGTTCCTTCTTCAGAGATAAGGGACATTTGAGAGCAGTCAGTTATCTGCAGGAAAAGAAAATGGTTATTTTAGTGCCCCTTGTCCATAACAGTTGGCTATGCCCAAGAGCCAAAAGGTACAGACAACCCAAGCTTCCCTCAGCAGACGAACGGAAAAACAAAAAGCACTATAAATACACCACGGAATACTCTAGTTTAAAGAGAAAGGAAAGGCCGGGCGCGGTGGCTCAAGCTTGTAATCCCAGCACTTTGGGAGGCCGAGACGGGCGGATCACGAGGTCAGGAGATCGAGACCATCCTGGCTAATACGGTGAAACCCCGTCTCTACTAAAAAATACAAAAAACTAGCCGGGCGATGAGGCGGGCGCCTGTAGTCCCCAGCTACTCGGGAGGCTGAGACAGGAGAATGGCGTGAACCCGGGAGGCGGAGCTTGCAGTGAGCTGAGAGCCGGCCACTGCACTCTAGCCTGGGCGGCAGAGCAAGACTCCATCTCAAAAAAAAAAAAAAAAAGAGAGAGAAAGGAAATTCTGACACACACTGCAACATGGACAAACCTTGAAGACATTTGCTGAGTGCAATAGGACAGTCACCAAAGGACAAACACTACGATTCTATTTATATGAGGTTTCTACAGTAACCAAATTCACAGAAACAAAAAATAGAACCAGGGACAAAAAAAAAAAAAAACGGAGGGTGGGGGATGGGATGGGGGAGAAAGGAAAGGGGAATTAGTGTTTCATGAGTACAGAGTTTCACTTTTGCAAGATGAAAGGATTCTGGAGATTGGTTGTGCAACAATATGAGTATTAAAAGAAAGAAACTGTATTTTGCTTTACCAGATATACCAATATAAATAATACATGGACTGAAATCTTGAAATATATGTATAAGCATAGAGAAAAGAATGGAAAACACATACCATTTTTGCCTCCAAGGTCACCCCTAAAAGAGGTGACTGAGTTGGGATAAGTTTCTGCTCCACACAATTCTGCATCATTTATTTGTTGCAAATAACATCAGCAATTTGTTAAAAAGTTACATAAAGAGCTAAAAAGAGTTACTGATAAAGAGAGCGGGGAGATAGCTCTAGCCCCCGTGACATTTCTAAAATCAACTAAAAACAACAAGAAAGAGAAACAAAAAAGGAATCTCCACTTCTATGGAGCCACCACTCAGCAGAGGACTGACCCCCAGGTGCTTGGCACCTGGGACCTGGAAGAGGAGGGACAGGATGAGGGAGACCCTCTGTAGAACTTGGGGGAGGCAAAGAGAATCAAGGTTTTTCTAGGGCTGAAGCGCAAACTAGTGGAATTGTCAACCCTGAGCCCCGCTCTCTTTGGAGCCACAAGGTCAAGTCCATGGGCAAAGGTCAAATCCATGGGCAAACCTCGAAACCTCTTTGGACACTGTGAGTGACAGCAGGAAGTGGGGAGGAAACACGGACGAGTATCTGCCAGAGCAAGTGGTTGTATGTTCCCAGTGTGGGAGAAACTGCAGGTTGAGACCAGCCTCAGCCATGCTGACACCAGTCGCTGAGAAGTGCAAGTTAAATCACCCCAAATCTGTGACATGTAGGTTTTGGTGTGAGTCAAGGAGACTTCCCGTTAGTCTGGAGAGGACCACACCCCACAAAGAGGAGCACAAAGCACAGGATGAACGCAGGAAGGCAGGACTCACGCTGCCTGCCCTGCCAGCACATCCCCAGGCCTGGGCCTCGCACTGCCCGAAACTCACTGTCAGTCTGATGACCGATGACGCGGATATATCCTTTCTCAGAACAAGGACTTCAAGTGAGTGAAATAAAACACAGAGATGACAAAGGGAATGGTAAAACATTTTTAAGGTTTGTAATATTTATGCAGCAATTAATGATATCTAGCAGTGGCCCTAATAACTGGCATAATTTGAAAGTTGTGGTGACAGCAACTGACATTTCAGCAAATCTGTAACAATATGAAAGTATCTAATTACTAATGTGAAAAATGTATAGGACCTACCAATAATAATGGGCTGTGTCACTCACATTCATTTGAGAAAATAAAGAAGAGAAAATTCTTCCCATCCAAACTCACAGATCTCCCCTGAAAGATATCCACAGACTCCTTGGGGATATTTGCTAGCCTTACTCCCAACTACTCTCCAAAAAATCGCTACTCCAGGAAAAATTCCATTATTTCAAGAACAGTGACCAATTTTTTTTAAAAGAACCATCATGAAAACTATAAAAGATAATGTCAGAGGAGAAAACAAAAAGAGGAAAGGCATATGGCAGACAAAAAGATAATGGAGAATACTGAGCGATGATGGTATACCACAAAGCAGGCACAATAATGGCTCCCAGAGATGCCCATAGCCTAAACCCCGTAAACCATAAGTACATGATATGACGCAGCGCTCTCATGACGTGTGGCGGCTCTCTCATGACGTACGGCGGCGCTCTACGTGGTGCGGCGCTCTCATGACATGACAGCGGCGCTCTCATGACGTAGCGCGGCGCTCTCATGACGTGGCGCGGCGCTCTGGTTTGAATGCGCCCCCACAAAGTCATGTGCTGGAAGCCTCGTCACCAAGGAAGTGGTATTGGAAGGTAAGGGCCTCATAAGAGGTGATTAGTTCACGAGGACACTGTGCTTCTTAATGAGTTAATGTCATTATCCAGGGAATGGGTTCGTTATTACAAGAATAGTTTTGTTATAAAAGCAGTGGCTCATGCCTCTAATCCCACCACTTTGGAAGGCTGAGGCAGGAGGATCACTTGAGGCCAGGAGTTCAAGACCAGTCTGGGCAATGCAGCGAGACTCCCTCTCTACAAAAAATTTAAAAATTAGCCAGATCACTTAAGGCCAGGAGTTCGAGACCAGCCTGGTGCACACCTATCATCCCAGCTATGTGGGAGACTGAAGTGGGAGGATCACTTGAGCCTGGGAATTCCAGGCTACAGTGATCTGTGATTGTGCCACAGCACTCCAGCCTGGATGACAGAGAGAGACCCTGTCTCTTAAAATAACAACAACCAAAACAAAAACAAGCAAGTTCAGCTTCTCTTGCTCTTACTCTTGCCCTCTGTGCCCCTTCTGCCTTCTGTCATGGGATGACACAGCATGAAGCCACTCACCAGATGCCAGCACTGTGCTCACTGTGCATTCAGTCTCCCGGGCCTCCAGAACGATGAGCCAAATACATTTCTGTTCATTATAAATAACCCTGGCTGTGCCATTCTGTGATAGCCACATAAAACAGATGACACATAGCTAAGGAGAATTAAGGCAGCAGATGGAATTAAGTTTGTTAGTCAGTTGACCTGAAGGTAGCGAGAGTATCCCGGACCATCCAGGTAAGCCTAATCTATGGACCCGAATATAAGGGTCTTTACAAGGGAAAGAGGAAGGTAAAAGGAGGGTCAGAGAGGTGTGACGTATGAAGGACTCAGATGAAAAGGGCCACGAGCTAAGGAATAAGGGAAGCCTCTGGAAGCTGGAAAAGCAGGGGAACAGAATCTCCTCTGAAACCCAGAGAGGAACGCAGCCCTGCCAGTGCCATGATTTTAGCCCAGTGAGGCCCATATTTTACTTCAGACCTGCAGAACTATAAGATCATAATTTTTGTGGTTTTTCAGACAATAAGTTTGTAGAAATTTCTTACGGCAGACATAGAAAACTAATACAATTGGGGAAAACTAGTTCTCTGTGAGATGAAAGAATTTAAGAATGTCTTGTCCATCACATGTAAGGGTCTGAAAAAGAAACATAAGGGTTGGACAACAAGGGCAACATGATGCAAAGGAGATAAAATGATGGACTAATAAACTCAGATAAAAAGAAAGGGAGAGATTCTCCAGAAATGAAGATCACAATAAAAGCAGCACAAAAGAAAAAAGAGACTCCACTCCGTTGTCATTCAGTGTGGTGGAGAACATGATTGAGAAACGGAGCAAATGAGACAGCAAAGGAAAAAATGTTTAAGAGCATTTTAAAGCCAAATGAAAGATGTCTAAGTCAAAGACAAGAATAGGCCGGGCGCAGTGGCTGACGCCCATAATCCTAACATTTTAGGAGGCCAATGCGGCCAGATCACTTCAGGCCAGGAGTTCAAGACCAGCCTGGCCAACATGGCAAAACCCCGTCTCTACTGAAAATATAAAAATTAGCCAGGCATGGTGGAATGTGCCTGTGGTTCCCAGCTACTCAGGAGGCTTGAGGGAGGAGAAGCGCCTAAACACAGGAGGCGGAGGTTGCAGTGAGCCGAGATCACGCCATTGCACTCCAGCCTGGGTGACAGAACAAGACTCAGTCTCAAAAATAAACAAACAAAAAAGACAAGAATAAATGTAAGAGAATAAATGTCAAGGACTTGAAAAAACTCTCCAGCCAGACACAGTGGCTCACACCTGTAATCTCAACATTTCGAGAAGCCAAGGCAGATGGATCACTTGAGCCCAGGAGTTCAAGACTAGCCTGGGCAACATAGTGAGACCAGATCTCTACAAAAAATTACAACATTTAGCCAAGTGTGGTGGCACATACCTATAGTCCCAGCTACTCGGGAGCTTGAGGCAGGAGGATCCTTTGAGTCCAGGAGATTAAGGCTGCAGTGAGCAACCTCCACTGCACCCTGGGCAACAAGAGTGAAACCCTGTCTCAAAAAACAAGCAAAGCAGAAGACAAAAAACCTTCCTTAAAGTATGCTTCAATCTATCAAATAAAATGGCACAATGTCATAAAAAAGAATGAAATCATGTCTTTTGCAGCAACATGGATGGAACTGATGGGCATTATCCTGACTGAAATAATTTAGAAACAAAAAGTCAAATACTGTGTGTTCCCATGTATAAGTGGAGGCTAAACCATGTGTACACAAGGACAACAGAGTGGAGGAATAGATATTGAGACAAAAGGTGGAAGGGTGGGGAGGTGGAGGTTAAAGAATTACCTGTTGGGTACGAGGTTCACTATTGGGTGACAGGTGCACTAAGAGCCCTGACTTCCCAACTACACGACACACGCTTTTCAGAAACCTGCACTTGTACCCACTAAATACATATTTTTAAAATTTTAAATAAAATTAAAAATAAATTAAAAGTCACAATGTGCTTCAAGAAGTGATTCAGGATGTGCAGCACTTGGGAATAAAGACTGAGAAATTATTCTGTGGACAAAATTGGCAAATCAAGGCTTCTGTAAATGAGAACAATGAAGCCACCCATGAATTTCTACTTAACGTCATTTGATTGAAATTTTTTTTGTTTGTTTTTTGAGACAGAGTCTCACTCTGTTGCCCAGGCTGTAGTACAATGGCATATCTCGGTTCACTGCAACCTCCACCTCCCCAGTTCAAGCAATTCTCCTGCCTCAGCCTCCCGAGTAGCTGGGACTACAGGTGTGCACCACCATGCCTAGCTATTTTCTGTATTTTTAGTAGAGATGGGGTTTCCCCATGGTGGCCAGACTAGTTTTGAACTCCTGGGCTCAAGTGATCCACCTGCCTTGGTCTCCCAAAGTGCTGGGATTACAGGTGTGAGCCACTGCACCAGGCCTGCTTGAAATCTTAAAGCAAAGTTTGACTTAAATATGCAGTCAACATTCATTCAAGCCAAAGGTCGTGATAAAGCTGTTTTTAAAACAGATAAGAACTTTTAAAATACCATTCTCATGACTACTTTTTGGAAAAGAAAAAAAAAACCCTGTTAGAGTATAACCTTAAGCCAACTATGTAATCAAAGGAGAAGATATTGAAAAATGATGTTGGTGGGCACTGATTTTTTTTTCACATTTTACAATTAACTTTTATCAAACTAATGGATGTACATGACTTTTAAAAACTGCTAAGCAGTCAGCCTTTCTGTGGGCAATGTGCTAGTTAAACTCCATTTTCCACTATCCCTACTTGGGGTGCTTATGTATCTAATTAAACTGCTCATATCCAAGCCTTCTTTGCAGACAGGAGTGACCATCTGTCACAAAACTGGCCAGAGAGATACTGGCAGAAGCCATTGAGTCACTTTTTTAAGAAACCTCTGACAGAGTTCCACTTCCAGAATGGCAGTGTGAGGAGCTCAATGTACCCATTCCAAGAAAAAAAAATTCCTAACTCATGATAATTGTAAAAATATCAACCATTTAATTTACCTGAAAATTGTTGAAAAGGCAGGCAACAAATGAAGAAATCATTATTCCATAAAATCTACAAAATTCCTCTGTAAGAACTGTGAGAGTCTTACCCTTGAACCTGACCCCGCCCACTCTTCTCAGCATGACAGAAGCTCCACTCTGGGTGAGTGGGGCCAAGAAGTTGAGGCCCCTCTACCTTCACCTCTCAGTCTCATCAGAAGCTGCCAGTATTCCTCATCCCCTCCAACTCTGAGTTACAGAGGGTAAATTCCCGGCTTTGCCCTAAGCACAGCAAGCTGAGAATATTTGAACCCCAAGGGACTTTTGCCCCAGCCCTTGGGTGGAGCGTCCATGCCAGGAACTTCCACATGGATGCTAATATCAGCATTATTCATAAAAGCAGAAAAGTGGAAACAATCCAGACATCCAAAGGGATAAATAAAATGTGGCATATTCATTGTGTGGCTATCCATACAGTGGCATATTACTTGGCAATAAAAAGTAAACAATTACTGATATATTCAATTACATGGATGAACTTTAAACACATATGACAAGAAAGAGGGTACTTGCAAAAGATCACATATTGTATGGTCCCATTTATATTAAATGTCCATGAAAGACAAATCTATAGAGACAGAAAGGATGTTAATGCTTGCCTAGGGCTGGGGATTTGGGAGGAAATGAAGAGTGACTCATATCAATAAAACTATTAATTTTAAAAGGTCCTATAAAAGAGGAAGACTTCCTTGGAATGTACCTTTTAGACTTTGTTTTTCCTCATCTACTGCAGAACCTGGGGATACAAAAGCCATATTGAACCTGTGAGGACAAAAGCCACACACTGTCAATGACTGCGCAAGAACAGTAAGAGTCTGGAACTATGGTGACCTCATGAGCTGATGCTGTTTCTCTTGACAGACAGCATACAACAATAGCCTTGCGTAAGTCACTGTAATGTGTGCTTTCTTGTCATATGCAGCCAAGTGAAAATCCTAAATGAACACCTGCCCTCTCCATCCCATCCCACGTTCAGAAGCACTGCTTTTAGCACTTTTGGCAGCGGTGGGAGGGGTTGCTGCTTATCTCTTTACACTTAAATTGGCTTATACTGCTATTCCTTGATTTTTCCATTTTAGACATTGTTTACTGACTGATAAGACCATTGCAGATGCAGTTATTTTACACCTACCCTTCAACTTCCTTCCACCCATTTCCCCAACATAATTACTATTTTACATTAAACCATTCAATGTTTACAAATTTATCATTGTTAATGTTCTTCACTGCAAAGCCAAGTATTGAACATTTTTTTCTTCCACTGTCTTGTTTTTTCATGAGTTAATAAATCCTTTTTTTCATAATTGTCTGCATCTTCTTGTTATGTCTGGATACACCATGACAGTCTATCAAGCCATCAATTCTAGGAGGGTCTCCTTTTACTCCCTCCAGACCACCCTCGGGGCACTCAATCTCTCGACACATTCTGCACTGGTTCCTCTAGAGGTCACTCTTCTGAAGCTTCTCTTTGCCCCTCGTCTTAGTTGGAGCCAAGATTTCCTGGACTCTGTACCTTTCTCTTTCTTCATTTGCTCTCTTGTCTTGCTGAAGCACATCTTCCACGAGCTTCCTGAGAAAGGCATCATCAGGCAAATGTTCTGAGCCTTTCAGGCTGGAGAGTGTTGATGCTTCATTCTCACACTTGATAACAGTTTATCTAGGTTGAAAAATTTAGGTTGACAATACTTTTTTTTTTCTTTTTTTCTTTTTTTCTTTTTCTTTCTTTTTTTTTCTTTTTTTTTTTTTTTTGTAGAGATGAGGTATCCCTATATTGCCCAGGCTGGTCTCAAATGCCTGGGCTCAAGAGATCCTCCTGCCTCAGCCTCCCAAAGTGCCGGGATTACAGGCGTGAGCCACCACGCCTGACAACAATACTTTTTTTCTTAAATTTTGAAAGCATTGCTCCTTTCTCTTCTGGCATCTAATGTCGCTTTTGAGAAACACAATGCCATTCCGATTCTTGTTGCTTTTTTTGGTGATTTTTTTTGTTAGTTTTCTTCTCTTCTTTGGATGCTTACACGGTCATTCCTTCCTTGGTTCTAGAATTTCAGAGCCATGTGTATCTTTTGTGTACTGACACTTAAGGAGGCATTTCAACCTGAGATCAAATGTCACCAGTTCTAAGAAAGTCTTTTGCATGATTTCTTTGTTAATTTCCTCTCCTCTGTTTTCTCCTCCCTCTCTTTCTTTAAATCTTAATAATTGACTTTTAAAAATCTCCCTGCCTTGGCCAGGCGTGGTGGCTCACACCTGTAATCCCAGCACTTTGGGAGACCGAGGCAAGCAGATCATGAGGTCAGGAGATTGAGACCATCCTGGCCAACACCCGTCTCTACTAAAAATACAAAAACTTAGCCGGGTGCGGTGGCGGGCGCCTGTAGTCCTCAGGAGGCTGAGGCAGGAGAATGCCGTGAACCCGGGAGGTGGAGGTTGCAGTGAGCCGAGATCGCACCACTGCACTCCAGCCTGGGTGACAGAGCGAGACTCTGTCTCAAAAAATGAAATGAAATAAATGAAAAAATGAAATGAAATGAAATATGAAAGGAAATATGAAATGAAATGAAATGAAATATGAAATGAAATGAAATAAATGAAATGAAATGAAATAAATGCAATGAAATGAATCTCCCTGCCTTGATCCACCGAGGCTGTTTTGTCTGTTCATCATTTGGATCTATCTTTGGATAAATCCACTATTACTTGAATCTATCTTCTGATATATTCTATTTACTTTAATTTCCAGCTCTACTATTTTCTTACTAATTTTGGTTCACAATTTCAACTTCCAAGAGTTCTAGCTTTCAGACCACTCTTACTTGATAGAATCCTGCTGTTGCTTATCTATCTCTTTAAGTATACTGTTAGCTTTTTTCTTTTGGTTTCATTTGTCCATTGCATTATGTTTTCTCACCTTTATTTTCTTGTCTCTTGCACATTTTCCTTAAATATCTCTAGATCCTTACCTATTAATTTAACAGTGAGGCACTAGAAGAACAAAGCTCTGAGAATATAGATGAAGCTTACAACCTGAAGTGAGGAGCTTCTCTTGCAGAGCTGGGTATGAAACTACCCATTTTATTGGGGATGCTCCAAATGTCAGGATAAGGAGATATTTTCTCTGGATATACCCAGTTTCTCTGGAGAGGAATCTACTAACCTTCTTTAGCAATTGGCCTCTGGCTGCTGATGTCCTGTGATCAGGCAGGTGGACTTTTTTTTTTTATTTTTGAGTCTCGCTATTACCCAGGTTGGAGAGCAGTGGTGTAATCACAGCTCACTGGAGCCTTGACCTCCCAGACTTAGGTGATCCTCCCACCTCAGCCTCCAGAGTAGCTGGGACTACAAGCGTGCACCACCACACCTGGCTAATTTTTTGTGTGTTTTGTTTTTTTGTTGTTTGTTTCTTTGTTTCGTAGAGACAGGGTTTTGCCATGTTGCCCAATATGGCCTTGAACTCCTGGACTCAAGAGATTCACCCATTTTTGCCTCCCAGAGTGCTGGGCTTACAGGTGTGAGCCACCAGGCAAAGCCAGGCAGGTTGACTTCTAATCCCTTTTGTACCTACGTTGGCTTCTTAATTTCATCTCTCTCCGCACACACTATAGGTAGTATCTTAATCTCATCTCCCTCTGCACACACTATAGGCAGAATCTTAATCTCATCTCCCTCTGCACACACTACAGGTAGTATCTTAATCTCATCTCCCTCTGCACACACTATAGGTAGAGTAATTTCTTCTGCTCCATAAAATTCGTTATCATAGAGAGTGAACATTTTAGTACATACAGTGCACCCTTGAACAACATGGATTTGAACTGTGCAGGTGCACTTATATGTGGATTTTCTTCTGCTTCTGCCATTCCTAAGACAGCAAGACCAACCTCTCCTCCTCTTCCTCAGCTTACTCAATGTGAAGATGATGAGAATAAAGACCTTTATGATTCAACCTACTTCAATTTAATGAATAATAAATGTATTTTATCTTCCTTAGGATTTTCTTAATAACATTTTCTAGTCTCTAGCTTACTTTATTGTAAGAATATAGTATATAATATGTATGACATTCAAAATATGTGTTAATCAGCTGCTTATGTTATTGGTAAGTCTTCCTGTCAACTGTAGGCTATTAGTAAAGTTTTGGGGGAGTCAGAATTTATATGTAGATTTTCACCTCTGTGTGTGTGTTTGGGGGTGTCAATGCCCTTAACCTCTACACTGTTAAGAATAAACTGTAGGCCGGGCGCGGTGGCTCAAGCCTGTAATCCCAGCACTTTGGGAGGCCGAGACGGGTGGATCGCGAGGTCAGGAGATCGAGACCATCCTGGCTAACACGGCGAAACCCCGTCTCTACTAAAAAATACAAAAAACTAGCCGGGCGAGTTGGCGGGTGCCTGTAGTCCCAGCTACTTGGGAGGCTGAGGCAGGAGAATGGCGTAAACCCGGGAGGCGGAGCTTGCAGTGAGCTGAGATCCGGCCACTGCACTCCAGCCTGGGCGACAGAGCGAGACTCCGTCTCAAAAAAAAAAAAAAAAAAAAAAAAAAGAATAAACTGTAGGCCGGGCGCGGTGGCTCAAGCCTGTAATCCCAGCACTTTGGGAGGCCGAGACGGGCGGATCATGAGGTCAGGAGATCGAGACCATCCTGGCTAATACGGTGAAACCCTGTCTCTACTAAAAACACAAAAAACTAGCCGGGCGACGAGGCGGGCGCCTGTAGTCCCAGCTACTCGGGAGGCTGAGGCAGGAGAATGGCGTAAACCCGGGAGGCGGAGCTTGCAGTGAGCTGAGATCCGGCCACTGCACTCCAGCCTGGGCGGCAGAGCAAGACTCCGTCTCAAAAAAAAAAAAATTAAACTGTATACTGATAGTGGAAGTAAGCAATGGAGGATGATATTCATAATATCGGATTGGTAAGTGCCTATTAAGATATGAAATGCAGAATCCATAAGATACTGGTACCTATGTAAAATTAGGCATTTTTTAAGGCAATAAAAAGTTCAATTGGAAGCATGGTATTAGCAGCAACAGGCCAGTTTTATATATCTAAAAGGTTTTTACAGATCAGCTCAATGGCCAGTTTTATATATCTAAAAGGTTTTTACAGATCAGCTCAATGGCCAGTTTTATATATCTAAAAGGTTTTTACAGATCAGCTCAATGGCCAGTTTTATATATCTAAAAGGTTTTACAGATCAGCTCAATGGCCAGTTATATATATCTAAAAGGTTTTACAGATCAGCTCAATGGCCAGTTATATATATCTAAAAGGTTTTACAGATCAGCTCAATGGCCAGTTATATATCTAAAAGGTTTTACAGATCAGCTCAATGGCCAGTTATATATATCTAAAAGGTTTTACAGATCAGCTCAATGGCCAGTTATATATATCTAAAAGGTTTTACAGATCAGCTCAATGGCCAGTTATATATCTAAAAGGTTTTACAGATCAGCTCAATGGCCAGTTATATATCTAAAAGGTTTTTACAGATCAGCTCAATGGCCAGTTTTATATATCTAAAAGGTTTTTACAGATCAGCTCAATGGCCAGTTTTATATATCTAAAAGGTTTTTACAGATCAATCAATGGCCAGTTTTACATATCTAAAAGGTTTTTACAGATCAGCTCAATGGCCAGTTATATATATCTAAAAGGTTTTTACAGGTCAGCTCAATGGCCAGTTATATATGTTCAAAAGGTTTTTTACAGATCAGGTCAATAAAGATTAATATTCTGTTAGAAAGCAAAATGGGCAAATGACTAAAACACGCAGTTCGTCGACTGCGGTGGTTTATGCCTGGAATTCCAGCTCTTAGGGAGGCAGAGGCAGAGGAATAGCTTAAGCCCAGGAATTTGAGACCTGCCTGGGCAATATAGTGAGACCCCTTTCTCCACTAAAAAGAAAAAAAAAGTGTAAACCTGCAGTTCACAGAAAAGAAAAATACACAAAGGACTTATAAAATGTCTTTAAAATATGCTTAATATACTGATAATTAAATACATAGAAATTAAAACAATAGGCCGGGCGCGGTGGCTCAAGCCTGTAATCCCAGCACTTTGGGAGGCCGAGACGGGCGGATCACAAGGTCAGGAGATCGAGACCATCCTGGCGAACACGGTGAAACCCCGTCTCTACTAAAAAAAAATACAAAAAACTAGCCGGGCGAGGTGGCGGGCGCCTGTAGTCCCAGCTACTCGGGAGGCTGAGGCAGGAGAATGGCGTAAACCCGGGAGGCGGAGCTTGCAGTGAGCTGAGATCCGGCCACTGCACTCCAGCCTGGGCGATAGAGCGAGACTCCGTCTCAAAAAAAAAAAAAAAAAAAAAAAAAAAGAAATTAAAACAATAAATCAGCCAGGCATAGTGGGGACTGCCTGTCATCTCAGCTACTCGTGAGGTTAAAACAGGAGGATCGGCCGGGCGCGGTGGCTCAAGCCTGTAATCCCAGCACTTTGGGAGGCCCAGACGGGTGGATCACGAGGTCAGGAGATCGAGACCATCCTGGCTAACACCGTGAAACCCCGTCTCTACTAAAAAATACAAAAAAAACTAGCCGGGCGAGGTGGCGGGTGCCTGTAGTCCCAGCTACTCCGGAGGCTGAGGCAGGAGAATGGCATAAACCTGGGAGGCGGAGCTTGCAGTGAGCTGAGATCTGGCCACTGCACTCCAGCCTGGGTGACAGAGCAAGACTCCGTCTCAAAAAAAAAAAAAAAAAACAGGAGGATCACTTGAACCCGGCATTTCAAGCCCAGCCCAGGCAGCACAACGAGGCCCCATCTTCAAAAATAATAATCATCTATTACCATTTCATAAAATAAAGATTAAGAGATTTGGGACCAGGCCCGGTGTCTCACGCCTGTAATCCCAGCACTTTGGGAGGCCGAGGCGGGCAGATCATGAGGTCAGGAGATCAAGACCATCCTGGCTAACACGGTGAAACCCCATCTCTACGAAAAATACAAAAACAAAAAAATTAGCCGGGCATGGCGGCGGCACCTGTGGTACCAGCTACTCGGGAGGCTGAGGCAGGAGAATGGCGTGAACCCGGGAGGCGGAGCTTGCAGTGACCAGAGATTGCACCACTGCACTCCAGCCTAGGAGACAGAGCGAGACTCCATCTCAAAAAAAAAAAAAAAAGAGAGATTTGGTAAAACACAATGTTGGCAAAATGAGGAAATTTTGCAGCATTGCACATTTAGAATGTAATGTATGGTGCCATGACTATTTTCTCCATTTGACCAAGAGCCATCAGTATTGTTAATAAATGTATCCACTGAACTAGTATTTCTATGTCTTAAGAATTTATCCGGCCGGGCGCGGTGGCTCCAGCCTGTAATCCCAGCACTTTGGGAGGCCAAGACGGGCGGATCACGAGGTCAGGAGATCGAGACCATCCCGGCTAACACAGTGAAACCCCGTCTCTACTAAAAAATACAAAAACAAGCCGGGCGAGGTGGCGGGCGCCTGTAGTCCCAGCTACTCGGGAGGCTGAGGCAGGAGAATGGCATGAACCCGGGAGGCGGAGCTTGCAGTGAGCTGAGATCCGGCCACTGCACTCCAGCCTGGGCAACAGAGCAAGACTCTGTCTCAAAAAAATAAAAAAGAATTTATCCTACAGATATATTTGTAATAAATACAGAAAATATGTATGTATACAAAGATGTTCATTGAAATACTGTTTGTGATATCTCAAAACTGGGACAATCTGCTATCTGATGTGGTTCCCAGGCAAGGGCCAGCCTGGGAACTGCCTTTTAACCTGTTTGTGACAAGATGAGAACTTGTGCCAGCATCTCTGTCAACTACATTACCAAGCACGTTACAAGAGTCTGTCTTGTTTTTTTGTTTTTTGGTTTTTTTTTTGAGACAGGGCCTCACTCTGTCGCCCAGGCTGGACTGCAGTGGTGCTATCAGAGCTCGCTGCAACCTCGACCACCTGGGCTCAAGCAATTCTCCCACCTCAGCCTCCCGAGTAGCTGGGACTACAGGCACACGCCACCCCACCCAGCTAATTTTTGTGTGTTTTTTGTAGAGATGGGGTTTCACTATGTTGTCCTGGTCTCAAACTCCTGGGCTCAAGAGATCCTCTCACCTAGGTCCCCCAAAGTGCTGGGATTACAGGCATGAGCCACTGCGCCCGGCTCAAGACTGTCTCAAAGTACACAGCAATATGTTGATTTACATATTGATTAGCCTCCTTATGTGCTAGTACTTTCAGTCACATGGGTTTTCAGGAGAGTGTATAAATCAATTTTGATAGAACCAAAAAATACTTGGTTTTGAAAAAGGATGAGAAAAAGTTATTTAGTTTTACATTTATAAAAAAAAAATTGAGCACATGTCTGTGTGTCCAAAATTCAGTTTTTAGATGCTTTTATTTGTGCAAATACAAGGAAAGGGGTATTTAGTAACATAACCATCTTTCTGGAAAGATATATAAGAATTTGAGTAACAGTGTTTGCCTCTGGAGAGAGGAACTGAGAAATTGGGAAACTAGAGATTTGAATTTTTTTAAAAAAATTGTTTTTCATTGTGTTCCATTTATAGCATTTTAATTTTTAGGCCCTGTGCATGTACAAATAAAAATAAGATTTTTAATAATTAAAAACAATAAATAGGAACACTTGAAAGAATTATTGGCTGGGTGTGGTAGCTCACTCCTGTGATCCCAGCACTTTGGGAGGCCAAGGCGAGCAGATCACAGATCAGGAGTTCGAGACCAGCCTGGCCAACATGGCAAAACCCTGTCTCTACTAAAAGTACAAAAAATTAGCTGGGCATGGTAGCTGGCACCTGTAATCCCAACTACTCAGGAGGCTGAGGTAAGAGAATTGCTTGAACCCAGGAGGCGGAGGTTGCAGTGAGCCAAAATCGTGCCATTGCACTCCAGCCTGGGCAACAAGAACGAAATCCTGTCTCAAAAAAATAAGTAAAAATAAAAAATGTTTATATCCATAGCATGGAATGTTCCACACCTGTTAAAAACAATAAAATAGCCGGGCGCGGTGGCTCAAGCCTGTAATCCCAGCACTTTGGGAGGCCGAGACGGGCGGATCACGAGGTCAGGAGATCGAGACCATCCTGGCTAACACGGTGAAACCCCGTCTCTACTAAAAAAATACAAAAAACCAGCCGGGCGACGAGGCGGGCGCCTGTAGTCCCAGCTACTCGGGAGGCTGAGGCAGGAGAATGGCGTAAACCCGGGAGGCGGAGCTTGCAGTGAGCTGAGATCCGGCCACTGCACTCCAGCCTGGGCGACAAAGCGAGACTCTGTCTCAAAAAAAAAAAAAAAAAAAAAAAAAAAAAAAAAAAAAAACAATAAAATAACTTATACTTTAATAGGTTTTTTAAAAAACTGAGGTGGGGATATTTGGGTCTACTTAGATAGAGCAGGTAGCTCCATTCCAAATCCTTCCAGGTCCTCGCTTACCACACATGAAACAAGCATGGGAAGACCCTGACAGATGTAAGGAAAAGTGGATGCCAGGGACATCATGGCTATAGGAACTATAAGGTGGCGAGGTCCCTGGATCCCCTTCTCATCTCCCATGTATCCTGGACAGGGCACTGCAGAAGCCCCCAACCCAGAATGGTCAACACAACACAGACCAAAAAAAAGTTTCTTGCCCTAATCAAAGGACCAAGGAAAGGGCGCCCTAAAACCAAAAACAGAAAACCCAGACACCAACGGAAAACAGGCCCCAACCGAAGATCAGTTCACCTAATGCCCAACCTCTGAGGACAGATGTTGTCAAAAAGGTTTCAGTGGAGCATGCTTCCCCCGTGCATTTCCATCATGCTCAGGGTCCCCTGCCATCCACAAGCAAGTCATTTCAAATACAATGATACAGGTAGGTTGAAAGTTAAAGGATTTTATTAAAAAAAAAAAAAAAAAAAAGATGGGGCTGGACGTGGTGGCTCACACCTGTAATCCCAGCACTGTGAGAAACCAACCAGAGAGGATCGCTTGAGCCCAGGAGTTTAAGGTTACAGTGAGCCATGATTGTGCCACTGCACTCCAGCCTGGGTAACAGTGTGAGACCCTGTCTCAAAAAAAAAAAGCAAGCATCTGCTCCTTTAAGATGCAGTAGACAGACCAGGCCGTGGTGGCTCATGCCTGTAATCCCAGCACTTTAAGAGGCTGAGGCAGGAGAATAACTTGAAGCCAAGAGTTCAAGACCAGCCTGGGCTACACAGTAGGACCTCTGTTTCTCCAAAAAAAATGCAATAAATAAGAAGTCTCAGACTAGATGAATGCTCACTCAGTCTCAAAGTCATTCACCAAGACACCCTTGTGAGTGAGGACACCTTTGTGTCCTCAGAAGGCCTCTCGCACTCAGATACTTAAACTCACCTTCACACAGGTTCTTTCTACCATACAACTGTAAACACAGGTCCGTGTCCAGGCCATACTGCCTACAGTGTAGCATGTGTAAGATTCTTTTTCATAGTCCTGTAACTATGTTGTTCAAAGTACAATATTATTGCAAGACATTTCCAAGTGTGATAGAATGTTAAAAAGAAAAGAAAAAAAAAAAGTCCAGACTTTAATGTTATAGTGAACTGTGACAAAGATTCCCTCCTTTACCAAACTTCAGTCGGACTCCTCAGAATCTTCTCCTCAACCAGGACTTGACTTTGGCCTCCATCCTCTCATCAACCTGCCTAGCCCAGTTTTAGCAAGAATCCTGCTAAGTCATTCCCCACATTGACATCTGACTATCCTCACATCTGATTGGGTTGCTCATCCCTCACAGTCCCCCAGGTGATATCTGATCACCCTGGCCTGTCTTCAGCAAGAATCTTGTTAGACCACTTTAGCAATTATATCCCTACCCTTGTTAAGGAAAAATTATTCAATGGTACCTGTTAAAGGATGGGAGGGCTGACTTTGTTCTGGACCCTTGTGATAGGTGTAGGTAACACGGCAGTGGGATCTAGCAGTGGGAGAGAGATTGGGTCAGACTCCAAATACAACAAGGAAGAGGGGGTATTTATAACCAAAGAGAAGGGTGGGGGTCAGTAGATAAAAAATTACGAAGAGAAAATATCAGGGGTAAGGGGGGTTCTGGTTGAACTGGCCTAAGGGTAATCTTGCTGAAGGCAGACTGGGGTAATTGAACATTAACTGGGGGATAATGAAAAATAAGGAACCCGATCCGCCACTGAGGATGATCAGATAACAAAGATGAGGATATTCTTGTTAAACTGACTTAGCAGGATTCTTGTTAAAGCTGGATTTTATAAGGAAATGCACAGATGGGTCTAGGAGAAGGTTCAGGAGCCTGATTAAAGTCAAACTGAGAATCTTTTTCACCTTTCATATCTCCTCTTAGTAATCTCTGTCGACTGACTCCCGCCCTGCTCCCTAGCCATAAATCCCAACGTGCCCTTGTTGCATTCAGGGTTGAGTCCATTCTCTCTCCCCTGTTACAATACCCCTGCTGGAATCATGCTAAATAAAGTCTCTGTTACTATTTCAAAAAGCAACGGAATATTTTTTGAGAAGGGTCTCACTCTGCCACCCAGACTGAAATGCAGTGGTGATTGATTATGGTTCACTGCAGCCTCAACCTCCCCAGGTTCAAGAGATCTTCCAACCTTAACCTCCCAGGCTGCTGGGACTACAGGTGCACACCAAAATCCACCAGGCTAATTTTTGTACTTTTTGTAGAGACAGGGTTTTGTCATGTTGCCCCAGACTGGTCTTGAACTCCTTGGCTCAAGTGATATACCAACCTTGGCCCCCCCCCCCCCAAAGTGCTAGGATCACAGGTGTGAACCACCGTGCCCGGACAGAATATTTTTTCCTTTAACGATCACTGTGGCTGTGTGTGGTGGCTAATGTAATTATAATTCTAGTGCTTGTGGGAGGCTGAGAAGGGAGGATTGTTTGAGGCCAGGAGTTTGAGATTAGGCTGGCCACATCACACATAGCAAGAACGTATCTCTACAAAAACATGTTTAAAAAATTAGCCAAGCATGGTTGTGTGCACCTGTAGTCCCAGCTACTCAGGAGGCTGAGGCAGGAGGATCTCTTGAGCCCAAGAGTTCGAGGCTGCGGTAAGCTATGATTGTGCCTCTGCCCTCCAGGCTGGGTAACAGAACAACGAAGCCCTCAATTCTAATAATAATAATAATAATAATAAAACAATGGCTGTCACTCAAGCTCCTAATGGTATAACATCAAAAGTCCCAGAGTGAAATCATTTTGCAAACAAAAAAAAACCCCAAACTTCCAAGTTTTTCATTAGTCAAATATTTTCATCACTGCCTTTTTTGTGCTCGCAGAAATAAGCCTATCTCATTGCTCAGTGTACTGGAAACTTGAGTTTTCTGTGAAAGGAAGTGTCTTCGATGTAAACATTTAAAACACGCCAGAGTTTCATAATTCTGCTTTGTCATTTCTTTTTTTTTTAAATATACCGAGCTTCTCAAAAAAAAAAAAGAAAAAGAAAAAGGAAAGGGAAGTAGCCTGAAACTGCTGTTGCAATGTTTTTCCTACCCACACTCTGAGCACGACTCTTTTCAGGAGCCCGACTCCAGCTGCTGCTACAGCACATCTTGAGCTGGGGCATCCCTGCACCTTAGACCTGACCTCTCTGCCCTCTGGGACTGTATGTGGAGCCCAGCGGACTGGTCTTGGCTCATCTGCTTAACAGAGAAGGGAGTCCCTCATTTTGCTCCAATGGAGGCTCCTGTTACTCTCTTCTGCCCTCTGCTGGTCATGGGTGCTAGTGACAATCATCCCTCAGCCCTCCCCAAGGTTAAGAAGAGGAAGGAGGAAGAGCGGAGCACTGCGGAGGAGCACCGAGGGGTTGGAGAAATGTAATTGCTGTAAAAAAGAGTGCATGATTGGCGACACAGAAGTTTCCAGGACAGAAGCGAAGGGTGGGATATTGGGGAAAGATGGGGCTTGCTTGCATGAAGCCTAATATAAAGAGGTGCTGGTATAAATGGAATGTCCGTGTTTCTGCCAAATTCATATGTTGAAATCTTAACCCCCCCGATGAGGGTATAAGAGATGAGGATTTGGAGAGGTGATTAGGTCATGAGAGTGGACCCCCTGAAGGGAGAATTAGTGCCTTATAAAACGGGCCACAGAGCCATCCCTTGTCCCTTCCACCATGTGAAATTACAGCTAAGGAACATACATGGCCATCAGTAGCACAGAAAATGTGTCCTCACCAGACACCAGACCTGCTGGTGTCTTGACCTTGGAGTTCCCAGGAGTTTGAGACCAGCCTGGCAAAATAGCGAGACCTCATCTCTACAAAAAATTAAGTTAGCCGGGTATGGTGGCATATGCTTGGAGTCCCAGCTCCTTGGGAGGCTGAGGCAGGAGGACTACTTGAGCCCAGGAGTTTGAGGTTGTGGTGAGCTATGATCATATTACAGTCCAAACTGAGTGTCAGAATGAGACCCTGTCTCAAAAAACAAACAAACAAAAAAATCCTGTTGTTTATAAGCCACCCAGTCCATGGCAGTTTGTTACTCACTGAAACATAGGAGATGGGGAAGAAAGGGTCGAGGAGGACACAGGTGGGAGTGAGTC
This sequence comes from Rhinopithecus roxellana, assembly GCF_007565055.1. Taxonomy (NCBI): domain Eukaryota; kingdom Metazoa; phylum Chordata; class Mammalia; order Primates; family Cercopithecidae; genus Rhinopithecus; species Rhinopithecus roxellana. Next base: position 111,830,007 of record NC_044556.1, on the reverse strand, counting down.
TCACAGTTGTTACTCTGAACTTATGTAAGAAATCTCGTTTTCTCATTTGGTTGTAGAATCAGTCAATCTTGAAATCGAGATTCTGTAGGTCAGCAGGAGCAACTCCCTTTCCTGATTGTGACCAGGAAGGGAAGAAGGGAAGGCTTTGCTGCCACACTCCTGCTCATCAGTTTCCCTGACATTAAGGCCCAGCAATCCTGCCTGGGAGGCTGGGAGAACGAGCCCCTGTTTTGTTGGGAAGTTGGACCACTCGTGGGCCCATCCAGCTCTGAACATCTAGAAATCCAGGGACATGGACAGAGAGTTCTTCCCCACCCTTTCACAGGGTTGTGACATGGCCTCCCAATGTGCTCTCAGGTTTTTCTGTCTCTAGAGGTCAAGGGCCCTGACAAAACTCTTTACTTGGATAGAGCAACTGTGACAGTTAATCTTATGTGTTTACTTGACTGGGAAGAGATGTCAAAAGAAGTGGTAAAACATATTAGGTGTGTCTGTAAGGGTGAATCTGGAAAAGGTTAGCATTTGTTTTTTTTTGTTTGTTTTGTTTTGTTTTGAGACGGAGTCTTGCTCTGTCGCCCAGGCTGGAGTGCAGTGGCCGGATCTCAGCTCACTGCAAGCTCCGCCTCCCGGGTTTACACCATTCTCCTGCCTCAGCCTCCAAGTAGCTGGGACTACAGGCGCCCGCCACCTCGCCCGGCTAGTTTTTTGTATTTTTTAGTAGAGACGGGGTTTCACCGGGTTAGCCAGGATGGTCTCGATCTCCTGACCTCGTGATCCGCCCGTCTCGGCCTCCCAAAGTGCTGGGATTACAGGCTTGAGCCACCGCGCCTGGCCTGTTTTTTATTTTAAGACAGAGTCTTGCTCTGTCGCCCAGGCTGGAGTGCAGTGGCGCAATCTCAGCTCACTGCAACCTCTGCCTCCTGGGTTCACACCATTCTCTTGCCTCAGCCTCCCAAGTAGCTGGGACTACAGGTGCCTACCACCATGTCCGGTTAATTTTTTGTATTTTTAGTAGAGATGGGGTTTCACCATGTTAGCCAGGATGGTCTCGATTTCCTGACCTTGTGATCCATCCACCTTGGCCTCCCAAAGTGCTGGGATTACAGGATGAGCCACCTCGTCCAGCCTATAGTTTTAAACAAAGACCATAGTTTAAAACAAAGCCCTCTCCCAAAGCAGACCTCCTTCTTGCCTGGGGACTAGGTTGTGTTTGTAGAATTAACAGTAGCCACAAGATTAGAAATTATGGTTTAAGAGTCATGCAGCTGGAGATTACAAGATTCTGACCCTCACTAAACTGCTCCTAAGATCAGTGGCTTCAGATATTTGGCAGACCCTGCACTTAATGGATCAGCTGGCATCATGCAGACTGATTAACTGGCTCACCTGATCTTGTGGCCCCCACCCAGGAACTGACTCAGTGCAAGAGGACAGCATCAATTCCCTATGATTTAATCTCTGACCAATCAGCACTCCTGGCTCACTGGCTTCCCCCCGACCCACCAAGCTGTCCTTAAAAACTCTGCTGCCCAAATGTTCAGGGAGATTGATTTAACAACGAAACTCCGTTCTCCTGCACAGCTGGCTCTGCGTGAATTACACTTTCTCCATTGCAATTCCTCTATCTTGCTAAATCGGTTCTGTCTAGGCATTGGGCAGTTACACTTCTCCAGCCTTCAAGCTCAGACTAAATTCCTTGACTGGCTTTCCTGGCTCTCTAGCCTACAGAGAGCAGGTGGTGGAGTTTCTCAGTTTCCAGAATCGTGTGAGCTGATTCCCATAATCAATCTCATATACTATATGTATCCTATGGATTCTGTTTCTCTGAAGAACCCCCCAAAATAGAGCACACAATCCTAATTTTTCCTACCACTCACTCCCCAGCAACATTTTAATTTGGCCAAGTTCACTGTTGCTTATAGCAGAACACAAAAGCACCAAACTGAGCAAAACAGGGAAGCAGGAATCTCTCTCCTGGTGACCCAGAGTGCCACACTGTGGAGCAATTAACTGTATGGGGGGCCCTCCCCTCCCTTCACCCTCACAAGTCAGGCTCACTTATAAACCCACCAGCCAAGTTAGGCCATCTTCACCTGTCTAGAGCTGGAGATACTAGAAATCATCTTGTCTCATATCCTTCCTTTAGGAAAGGATGCACTGAGACCGAGAGAGGCCAGCTTGCTCCGGGTTTAAAACACTTTCACTTCTAGGGCAGGGGCCCTCAAATGATTTGGTTCAAGGCTGCATCACACTCTTGAAAATGAGGACTCCAGGGGGCTTTCATGTGAGGATTATATCTATTGATATTTACTGTATCAAAAGCCAAAACAGAAAAAGTGTTGAAAGTCTGAGAAGAGTAGCACTGACTTACAGTTTGCACGTTACTCACATCTGACTCAGCAGAAAGCAGCTGGAGTCTCTAATACTTCTGCATCTTTAGTCCATTGCAATATCACAGAGCATTAGCCTGTTGAAAATTCCAGTCTAAGCCGGGCACAGCGGCTCATGCCTGTAGTCCCAGCACTTTGGAGGGCTGCGGTGGGAAGATCGCTTGAGCTCAGGAGTTCGAAACCAGCCTCGGCAACATAAAGAGACCCCGTTTCTAAAAAAAACTTAAAAATTAATTGGGTGTGGGGATGCAGGCCTGTGATTCCAGCAACTCAGGAGATTGAGATGGGAGGGTTGCTTGAGGCCAGGAAGTTGAGGCTGCAGAGAGCCATGACCACGCCATGGAACTTCAGTCTGGGGAATGATGTGAGACCCTATCAAAAAGAAAAGAAAGAGAAGAAGGGAGGAAGGGAAAAAGAAAATTCTAGTCTACACTTGTGAGAGTGAAAACAGTGTCATAGTATGATTATGAAAATAGTTTTGACCTTGCAGATCCCCTAAAAGATCTCAGGAATTCTATGGGGATCCCCCGACCACACACTGAGAAGTATAGATATAGAATAAGCAAGAGCATGTCTGGAGTCCTTGTCTCCTAAATCTCCATCTGCTACCTTTATTTCTTATTTTATTTCTTAACTTATTTTTATTTACTTATTTATTTATCTTGAGATGGAGTCTTGCTCTGTCACCAGGCTGGAGTGCAGTGGCACCATCTTGGCTCACTGCAACCTCCACCTCCCGGGTTCAAGCAATTCTCATGCCTCAGCCTCCCAAGTAGCTGGGATTACAGGTGTGTGCCACCACGCCTGGCTAATTTCTGTATTTTTAGTAGAGATGGGGTTTCACCATGTTAGCTAGGCTGGTCTTGAACTCCTGACCTCAAATGATCCACCCCCCTCAGCCTCCCAAAGTGCTGGGATTACAGGTGTGGGCCACCACGCCTGGCCTATTTTTTATTGTTATATACTAATTGTGGAGAATCTCTGGGTTTGTTTTTTTTTTTCACCTTTATTTTTAAAATTTTTTTTGAGATGGGTCTTGCTACATTGCGCAGGCTAGACTCAAATGCCTGGGCTCAAGCTATCCTGCCACCTCAGCCTCCTGAGTAGCTTCAATTAGAGGTACATGCCACCACACTTGGTTCCATCTGCTGCCTTTCTAGCTTATGGCAGTATTATACATTACACTGTCTCTTACCTGTATTGAAATCATGTATCCCATACATGTATACAATTACAATTTGTCGATTAAAAATTAATATTAATTTTGAAAACCAATATGTAAAAGGTAACCCCCCCAAAAATCAAATTTTTTTAGGACTTTAAAATAAAATCTGGAGAATAGCTAACATACTCTGTCAGGACTGTCAGACTAAGAAGAGAAGTGCATGAGTCACTTCAACACAATGGTTACTTTTCAGAGAAATTGAACTAGAATTATAAAAGATTCATTCAAATGTTGTCATGGGCAGCAAAAAAAAAAAAAACTAACAACAGTGATTTCCAGTCAAAGCCACAAGTGGACACATGAAACTACATTTGCAAAATTATGACTGAGACAGTGAACGAGATTTAACTTAACTCACTTTATCTTGCTTCTAATCTCTAATGCTCCACCATTGGGTGTCTGTGTCTGTGGCCCCATTGCAGGGTGTCTGTTCAGCTCCTGGGGGGTCTCGGTTGGCTCTTTCTAACTAATAGAAAGAGTCCTGGTTTAGGAGACTTCTCAATCAGGAAGATATCGACGAGGTTTCTCAGAAGGAGAATAGGAGGATAGTTTGGAAGGAATACTCCTGGAGTTCTTGGTTAGTGATCTGATTGGGAAGGCCTCTGTCCTCTCGTCTTTGTGTGTGTTTGTATATGTGGAAGGGATCTCAGAAGAGGTTGCTGATGGAAGTCCAGCAGACCTAACTCAGAACCCTCCTTATTTGTCTGGTCACATTTGATGAGCCCTAGAGAAGGCTCAACAGGCCTGTCTTGGCGTGACTATCTGCTCTTCCTCTTGCCCAGAGATCCCATTGTGAATTCCATTCCGAGGTCATCCCTCCTCACCTGGAGTGGATCAAAGACAACAGGGACCAACCGGAGAAAGTTTTTGAGCTTTGCCAGGCTGATACTGGGTGCTGAACGAGGTGACTAATGTGTGTTTTGTTATGTGTGTTTTGCTGGGATGGAAAATGTTAATTTGGTTCCCCATGCAGCCCTCTGGGCAACATCTTGCAAATTAAGAATCATGTCTATGGTTCCATAAAGCAGGAAAGGGTGATTTTCTCTTGTAAAGTGGCTTGATCCCTACAGCCATGGTGCAGTGAGCAGGGTCATTAGAAACCACTCTGTTCGAGAAGCTGCAGAGAAAGGGAGCCAGGACGCCTAGTATGCTGGCAAAAAGGGTAAGAAAATCTAACCAGCCAAGCTTCTGGTCTCTCTCTCTCTTTCTCTGTCTGGGTAAACAGTAAACTTCACTATTTATTTCTCTGCAAGGGTTTGATTAATAGAAAAATAATTTGTGAAACTAGTCTTAGGTGGTAGCAAATCTGGTGTACTTTGTGCTAAGAATTTGTCTTTCTGTGTTCTGTAATGGAGAAAGGAGTATCACAGGATAGAATGTGAGTTTAGGACCCACTTTCAAGCTCACTTTCAGCTACAAACTGCTAAGGGTCCCTGAAACCAGTAGCAGATGAAATTTCTCTGTCTTGTTTTGTGTCCTTAAGAGCTTAACTTTGTGACCATGTGGGGATACTTTCTCCTGGTTTCTGCCTTCTAGAAGACAGGAACTTGGGGATTCATGTCATAGTCAGCCCTAAAAATTTTCTGGAGCAGCTAAAAGTCTTTACAACTTTTAAATTGGCTTCTCTAGGCTCCTTCTGGGAAGAGCAATAGAAACTGTTCAATGCTGTAACTCAGTGGCTAGGGCTTTGTCTTTTGACAATGGCAGCCTGGGTTCTATTCTCGGCTTCTGGAATGATTCCCTTCTGGTTTTTCACTTATGTAACTTTGCCATTTATTGAGGTTTCCCCCCACCATGGATAGCTTCTGATTTCCTGTCTTGAATTTTTATTTATCTAAAATACCCTGGGGAAATGCTAAAGCTTGTTAAAAAAAAAAAAAAAAAAAAAAAAAACTGCTTACCATCTCTTTGAGACACCTATGCTTCCATGGTTAAGTTATAACCTTAATTAAAACTTATTAATTTCATGAGGAAAGTTACCTGTGGAATTCAAAAGCCAAAAATATTGGCCACTTGGCATGGCTAACATTGGGTGATAAAAAATTTAAAAGAATTTTTTTAAAAAAAGCACCATGGTGCCGGGCGCGGTGGCTCAAGCCTGTAATCCCAGCACTGTGGGAGGCCGAGGCGGGCGGATCACGAGGTCAGGAGATCGAGACCATCCTGGCTAACACGGTGAAACCCCGTCTCTACTAAAAATACAAAAAACTAGCCGGGTGAGGTGGCGGGCGCCTGTAGTCCCAGCTACTCGGGAGGCTGAGGCAGGAGAATGGCGTAAACCCGGGAGGCGGAGCTTGCAGTGAGCTGAGATCCGGCCACTGCACTCCAGCCTGGGCGGCAGAGCGAGACTCCGTCTCAAAAAAAAAAAAAAAAAAGCACCATGGTTAAAAGTCAGCTTAATTAAAAGTGGATAAACAAGCTAGAAGTTTATTTATTTACTTTATTGTTGAGATGGAGTCTCACTCTGTCACTCAGGCTGGAGTGCAATGGCGAGATCTAAGCTTACTGCAACCTCCGCCTCCCAGGCTCAAGCAAATTACCTTGCCTCAGCCTCCCTAGTAGCTGCGATTACAGGCATGTGCCACCACTCCTGGCTAATTTTTGTATTTTTAGTAGAGACAGGATTTCAACATGTTGACGCAGCTGGTCTCAAACTCCTGGCCTTGTGATTCACCCACCTCGGCCTCCCAAAGTGCTGGGATTACAGGTGTGAGCCCCGTGCCCGGTGCTATAAATATATTTAAAAGGCCTTTATGTTTTTCTCTTCTTGGATCTTGTTTTTCCTGGAAAAATATTTTTTTTCCTCTCAGCTGACTGAATTATTTTCCTCCATTTTTTTTGTCTTGCCAATCTTAATGCACACATGAGAGGCCCTGGATAACTTCTGGTAGCCTGGGACTTCCTGGGAAAAACAGGAAGCACCACAAACCAACCATTTTGAAGAAAAAAAACAAAAACAAAAACTCTGTTTTCCTCATAGAACCCTAGCAATTAAAAGCAGATAAATCCCTCTCAAAATCAAAGGCTCAGTTCTGTTTTGCATTGTGTTATCTAATGGTTTTGAGTTTTAGGCGTATCAGAAATTACTTCCCTTTATTAAAAAAGCTTGGTGTCTAATAAGTAGGTAGGAAATACACTTTAGGGGATGGCTAATAGTAGTTATGGAAGAATACTTGACTGTTCGCACACTTGGATTAGAGAAACATGCTCTTGGCCACCGGGAGGATATGGAAACATGGCTCTTATGGCGAATGGTCTAATCACAAAATGGGCTGATTGGCTTTGGTTTGCCTTGCAATGAATTGCAGGGTAGCAGCACTGCACTGTTTTCTCCTGTAGTATTTCACTCCTTTTGGGAATGGAGAACCCAGGATAAAATGGCACCCTTAATTCCGGGGATCTGTCTTTGCCTTCAGTTGCTTCTTTGATGCTTATTTGGCCCGAGATATGCAAGCTTTCCTGGCCCTGTTCCTCCAAGGGCTCCACCCTGAAGCCAGAAATCCAATTAAGAAACCGGCAAATGAAAATTTGACAAGAATTAAATCTGTCCAGGGCCAGGCGCGGTGGCTCACGCATATAATTCCAGCACTTTGGGAGGCCGAGGCGGGCGGATCATGAGGTCAGGAGTTCGAGACTAGCCTAGCCAATATAGTGAAACCCCGTCTCTACTAAAAATACAAAAATTAGCCAGGTGTGGTGATGCACATCTGTAATCCCAGCTACTCAGGAGGCTGAGGCAGGAGAATCACTTGAACCCGAGAGACAGAGGTTGCAGTGAGCCAAGATTATGCCATTGCACTCCAGCCTGGACAACAAGAGAGAAACTCCATCTCAAAAAAATAAAAATAAAAATAAATAAATAAATTAGGAGAATTAAAAATTGTGGCTGGGCCACGTGCAGTGGCTCACTCCTGTAATCCCAGCACTGTGGGGGACTGAGGCAGAAGGATCACTTGAGCCTGGGCAACAATTGAGAAGTTGTCTCTACAAAAAATTTCAAAAATGGACCTGGTGTGATGTCATGTGCCTGTAGTCCTAGCTACTTGAGAGACTGAGGTGGGAAGATTGCTTGAGCCCAGGGTTTGGGGGCTGCAGTTCACTAGCTATTGGGGAGAGAAGCCATTTCTTTTACTCTCTCCTGTCTCTGAAGAGAAGGAGGAAGTAAAAGTTGAAAAACAGCAGGAATGAAGTCAGTGGCAAGACCAGCCGGTGCCACTGATGACCAGGCCTGAGGTTAAAAGATTAACCCCCAACTTTAACCACATGTGCTCTCAATCTATCACGACCCTTTCACGTGGAACCCCTTAGAGTTGTAAGCCCTTAAAAGGGCCAGGAACTCTGTCTTTGGGGAGCTCGGCTCTTGAGACGCAAGTCTGCCGACGCTCCCAGCCAAATAAAAAACCTTTTCTTTCTTTAATCCGGTGTCTGAGGAGTTTTGTGTGCGGCTTGTCCTGCTACACTCTGATTGCACCCACCATTACACTCAAGGCATGGCAACAAAGCAAGACCCCACCGCCCAACTCAAAAAAAGTTGCAGTTAGACAAGAAGGATAAGTACGTATTTAAGGTGATGAACACAGTAATCAGCTTGATTCAATAATTCCACACTGTGTACATATAGTAACATCACTGTGTACCCCACAGTTATATATGGTTATATAATTAAAATAAAATTTTAAAATTAAAAAAAGTTAAAGGTTAAAAGGAGGAAAACTACTTTTATGAAATTGAACAAAAATATGAAATGCCACCTAGACATTTACTTAAGAAATGTGCAAGATCTATATGAAGAAATGTTTTAAGTACTGAGAGTCATCAAAGAAAGCTTGAACAAAGGCCGAGGTAAACCATGCCCTTGGCTAACAATACTCGTATATTAGGCTGCTCTTGCCTTGCTCTAAAGAAATACCTGAGACTGGCTAATTTATAAAGAAAAGAGGTGTAATTTGCTCATGGTCCTGCAGGCTGTACAGGAGGCATACTGCTGGCATCTGCTTAGCTTCTGGGGAAGCGTCAGGAAATTTACAATCATGACAGAAGGCAAAGTGGGAGCAAACACACCATATGGCCGGAGCAAGAGCAAGAGAGAGTGAGGGGGAGGTGCCACACACTTTTGAATGACCAGATCTCATGAAAACTCACTCAGGATCTTGAAGACAGTACCAAGCGGATGGCGCCAAACCATTTATCCGAACTCCTCCCCAATGATCCAGTCACCTCTCATCAGGCCCCACCTCCAGCATCGGGGATTACAATTCAACAGGAGATTTGGTAGGGACACAGATCCAAACCATATCAGCTCAGCACCATAAATCTGGTATTTCTCCCCCAGTTAATGTAAATAGTTAACATAGTTGGGGGAGAAAAGGGAGAACTACACAGAATGTGAGAAAAGCTAGAAAACTCTGAAAAGTAAGTGTAAAGATGAAAAATTAGTCCCTGCAGATATTAAAATATTTTAGAAACCAGAGTTGGTGGCCGGGTGTGGTGGCACACTCCTGTAATCCCAGCACTAAGGGAGGCCAAGGCAGGTGGATCACCTGAGGTCAAGAGTTCGAGACCAGCCTGGCCAAAATGACGAAACCCCATGTCTACTAAAAATACAAAAATTAGCTGGGTGTGGTGGCACGTGCCTGTAATTCCAGCTACTCAGGAGGCTGAGGCAGGAGAATTGTTTGAACCCAGGAGGTGGAGGTTGCAGTGAGTCGAGATCGTGCCACTGCATTCCAGTCTGGGGGACAGGGTGAGACTCTGTCTCAAAAAAAAGAAACCAGAGTTGGCTCTTGGAGGCAGGACAAGAAGGGCTTGCTCCTCTGCGGCCACTGTGTTTTGTGCGCTCTTTGATGTGGGTATGTCTCACATTGTACTTGTTTATGTCTGGTCCCCAACTAGTCCATGTCCTTGGGTCTATGGGCCCCAGTATATTCATCTCTGCATACCCAGTGCCCAGATTGCTTGACACACAAAGGGAGCTCAGAGAATGACCCGAGGAGCAACACCTGCATCACACAACCTTCCTCCTCCCTCCTGAAGGGACACGTGTGCAGGGAGGGCGGGGGAGCAGCGCGGCCAGGTTGGCCGCATGTGACACTAGTGTGCTCTTTACTCTCTGGGTTTCAGGTGTCTACGTTACCCCTCCAAATGCTGAAATTATTCCCATCACTAAGGTTCTCCATTCATATTGCAAGAGTTCCGTTTGCTTTCTGGGAAGTTGTTCTCCCATCAGCTCCCCTACCACTGCCATAACAAGAACCAAGCTGCCTGACATCCCTTCCCTGACAGAGGGTGCTTGTGTACAGCTAAGCTCCTGTCCAAGAGCCTCAGGATGATGGACAGTCTCCTCTGCTCTCCTGGAAACACCCCTCCACCTCCAAATCTGGCAGTCATGGTGCCTGGAACCACCCAGAGCCATCTGTTGTCCCTGTTAAAATGATCACATTGCTGGAAGTTTGGTTTCTTCTGAGGCCTCCCCCCTTGACTTGCAGATGGCCACCCTCTTGCTGTGTCCTCACAAACTCTTCCCTCAATATGTGTCTGTCCTAATCTACGCCTCTTATATGCACACTCACAGGGCATCCTATATACAGTTGCCTCCCTGTCCCGTCTCTTCCAGGGGGCAGCACCACGCTGTGCAAATAGGTGCACAGTCAATGCCTATTGGATTTATATGCCGTAGTTTAAAATAACTCGATTCATTTTTCTTGATAATGTTAATGCAATCCTTATGAAAAATTATGTCCAAGGGCTATGCAAGGCACTTTGCAAACATCACCCTACTTAATTCTCTGAACTGGCTTTGTCAGAGAGAGGCATGAGAACCAGAACAGCTCCATCTTGAATGGGGCTGGGTAAAATGAGGCTGAGACCTACTTGGCTGCATTCCTAGATGGTCAAGGCAGATTAAGTCACAGGATGAGATAGGAGGTCGGCACAAGATACAGGTCGTAAAGACCTTGCTGATAAAATAGGTTGCAGTAAAGGAGCCGGCCAAATCCCACCAAACCCAAGATGGCTACGAGAGGGACCTCTCATCATGCTCACTGCTACTGCTATACTCCTGCCAGCACCATGGCAGTTTACAAATGCCATGGCAATGTCAGGAAGTTACCCTACGTGGTCTAAAAAAGGAAGGCATGAAAAATCCACCCCTTGTTCAGCATATCATCAAGAAATGACCATAAAAATGGGCAGCCAGCAGCCCTCGGGTGGCTGTGTCTATGGAGTAGCCATGCTTTTGTTCCTTTACTTTCCTAATGAACTTGCTTTGATTTTCCTCTACGGACTCGCCCTGAATTCTTTTTTGCGTGAGATCCAATAACCCTCACCTGGGGTCTGGGCAGAGCCCCCTCTCCTGTAACAGTTTTACTCACAACACATCTGACACCAAAACTGCGTTTTTTTCTTCTACCTAGCAGGCACCAACTTGGTATCCTACAATTCAATTCTGACATGTCCACCTGGAGCTAGAGTGAAATCCCACAGGTTATGGGCTCGGTCCCACAAAACTGCCCCCACTTCATGGAAGTTTCAGTGTAGCAGGATGAGCCGCAGAGAAAACTCCTCAGACGCCAAGTTAAAGAAGAAAGGGGTTTATTCGGCTGGGGGCATTGGCAAGACTCCTGTCTCAAGAGCCAAGTTTCCTGAGTGGGCAATTCCTGTCCATTTTAAGGGCTCACAACTCTGAGGGGGTGCGTGTGAGAGGGTCGTGATTGATTGAGCAAGCAGGGGGTACGTGATGCGGGGGGGCTGCATGCACCGGTAATTAGATCAGAACAAAACAGGATAGGGATTTCCATTGTGCGTTTCTATACAATGTCTGTAATCTATAGATAACATAACCGATTAGGTCAGGGGTCAATCCAGGCCCAGGGTGTGGCACCAGGCTGTCTCCCTGTGGATCTCATTTCTGCCTTTTGGTTTTTACTTCTTCTTTCTTTGGAGGCAGAAATTGGGCATCAGACGATGTGAGGGGTGGTGTCCTCCCTTACCAGGTTGTCACCAGCACTTTTGACTGAGCAGCAAAATAAATCACAGGGTTCCCACACACAATCCCTCTATCTCAGGTTTGATAAATCAAGAGAATGGGCTCACAAAACTCGGGAAAGTGCTTTACTTACTATTACCAGTTTATTATTATAAACAGCACAACTCAGCAACAGCCAGACGAAAGAGACAGACAGGACAAGGTATGCAAGGCAGAGGCAGCGCTTCCACACCTTCACCAGGCACAGCATCCTCCCAGCACATGAATGTAATGTGCTCCTGAGCCCCGCAGCTCTCCAAACCTTTTCTTTAGGTTTCTTAAGGTTCCATTATTTAAGCATGAATGATTAAATCACTGGTCATTGGCTATTAAACTCAATCTCCAGTCCCTCTTCTTTCCCTGGAAGTCATGGGCTAGAGCTGAAAGTTGCAACCCTCTAATCGAGGCAAAGTTCGTTCCCCTGGCAACCAGCCCTCCTCCTCCAGGAGTCACCCCATTAGCATAAATGCTGGTGTGGATGAAGGGCGCTAGTTAGGAATAACAAAAGATTTCCTCTTGGACCTATCAGGGAATTCCAGGGGGTTTAGAAGCCTCCATCAGGAAACAGGGACAAAGACCAAATATCTAATTCTTATTATCACAAATCCTCACAGCCATCCTGTCTGGTGTGTACTGTTAACAGCATCCTCATTCTACCGATGAGGTAACTGATAGGTGATAATCACCACATGAATTATAGCATTTGTTTTTTTTAAACTATACTTTAAGTTCTAGGGTACATGTGCACAACGTGCAGGTTTGTTACATATATATACATAAACCATCCTTCTGAGCAAAATATTGCAAGGACAGCATTTGTTATGTACAAGCAACAGTTCTGTAAATTATAGATCGTACTCTATACTGCAATATATATAACCACACATGTACTATGTATAAGGTATTATCATATAACCTAAAAAAAGTAGACATCAGTACTTGTTATTGCATTATATATTATGTATACTAAATTATTTCTACAATAACCCTGTGTGGTGAGAACTACTTGATCCCCATTTGATGAGTGAGGAAACAGTGCTACAGAGAAGTTAAATAACATGCACATACCCACTAGTATGTATGTTTCCTAAAGAAATTCTGATTCATGCTCATGTGATACATATACAAGGGTCCCCAGTGAGGAACTGTTTGCAGCACCAAGAGAGTAAAAATTGCAAAGGGGGAATCATATCAGTGTGGCCGCCCCGTGGGTTCACCTTGCCGCTGCCTGGACAGAGCCGACTTCTCAAGATGGGGCAATTGCAATGGAGAAAGAGTAATTCACGCAGAGTCGACTGTGCGGGAGACCACAGTTTCATTATTACTCAAATCACTCTCCGTGAGCATTCAGGCAGCAGAGTTTTTAAGAACACTTTGGTGGGTGTGGGGAAGCCAGTGAGCCGGGCGTGCTGACTGGTCAGAGCTGAAATCCTAGAGAGTTGGAGCTGTCCTCTTGTGCTTCTGGTGGGGACGCGGGACCGGCTGGCTAGTCCAAGTGCAGCCATCAATTGTCAGAAGTGCAAAAGCCTGAAAAGACATCGCAAAAGGCCATTCTCAGGTGCTACAGTAGCGATGTTCTTTGCAAGAGTAATTGGGGAAGCTGCAAATCTTGTGTTCTCTGGAATAACGGTGGGTAAGTATGCTTACAACTCAGTAGAATTCAGGGCCCTGTCATCCTCCTAACTTGGTGGTCTTTCATTAGTTTTACAAGCGCAGTTGAGTTTTGGGGAAGAGCTATTATCATTTAAACCACAAACTAAATTTCTCCCAAAGTTAGCGTGGCCTGTAACCACCCAGTGGGTTCACCTTGCTGGCTGCCTGGATGGAGTCGATTTATCACGACAGGAGAATTGCAATAGAGAAAGAGTAATTCGCGCGGAGTCGGCTGTGCGGGAGCCTTGTTTTATTATTACTCAAATCAGTCTCCTCAAGCATTTGGAGATCAGAGGTTTTAAGGACAATTTGGTGGGTGAAGGGAAGCCAATGAGCCAGGAGTGCTGATTGGTTAGTAGGATATTAAATCGTAGGGAATTGAAGCTGTCTTCTTGCACTGAGTCAGTTCCTGGGTGGGGCCACAAGATCAGATGAGCCAGTTTATCCATCTGGGTGGTGCCAGCTGATCCGTTAAGTGCAGGGTCTGCAAAATATCTCAAGCACTGAGCAGTTTAGGGAGGGTCAGAATCTTATAGCCTCCAGCTGCATGACTCCTAAACTGTAGTTTCTGATCTTGTGGCTAATTTGTTAATCCTACAAAGGCAGTCTAATCCCCAGGCAGGAAGGATGTTTGTTTTGAGAAAGGGCTGTGGCCGGGCGCGGTGGCTCAAGCCTGTAATCCCAGCACTTTGGAGGCCGAGACGGGCGAATCACGAGGTCAGGAGTTCGAGACCATCCTGGCTAACACGGTGAAACCCCGTCTCTACTAAAAAATACAAAAACTAGCTGGGTGAGGTGGCGGCGCCTGCAGTCCCAGCTACTCGGGAGGCTGAGGCAGGAGAATGGCGTAAACCCGGGAGGCGGAGCTTGCAGTGAGCTGAGATCCGGCCACTGCACTCCAGGCCGGGCGACAGAGCGAGACTCCGTCTCAAAAAAAAAAAAAAAAAAAAAGAGAAAGGGCTGTTATTGTCTTTGTTTTAAGCTATAAATTAAGTTCCTGCCAAAGTTAGTTCAGCCTACACCCAGGAATGAACAAGGACAGCTTGGAGGTTAAAAGCAAGATGGAGTCGGTTGGGTCAGATCTCTCTTGCTGTCTCAGTTACAATTTTGCAATGGCGGTTTCAGGCCCATGCTTAGGAATGAGCTAAGACAGCCAGCCTGTGAGGCTAAAAGCAAGAGTCAGCCATGTCAGGTTTCTCTGAGTGTCTCAGCGATAATTTTGCAGTGGTGGTTTCATCCGCACATCTACACTGCGTCTGATGTGTTGCTAAGTGAAGAAAGCTGTGTGCCACATACATACATGTATCTCCTGATCCAACTGAAATTTTTAAAAAATTGTTTTAATTTCTGTGCAGATAATACAGACATGTACCCCACCACACACAATGTAAACTGCAAAAATACAAGAAACCGAGATGCATTGTCCACAGCTCAACCCTCTGTGAACAGAGCCATCGTGGATAAAAAGTATGACTCTAAAATATGTCAATATAGATAAAGATATATCTAGAAGGAAATAATGACATATAAGCGCCCATTCACATTTGTGTGTGTGCGCGTATCAACAATTAACACACATGTACCGAAGTGTTATGGTTTATTTCCTTCTCACAATCAACTCTAAACAAAGCCATGATATGCCCAAAGTCGGCAAGAAGGAGGCCAACCAGCTGGCCTCCTTCAGGAGCTTCAAACTTTCCAATCCCAAATTCAATAGGAAGAAGGAAGAAGAAATAAGGAGGAAGAGGGAGGAATGTGGAGGCGGGGAGGGGGCGGAGGAGAAAGAAAAGGAAGAAACAGAAAAGAGGGAACAACGTCCCGTACCTTGCTTTGCTCCTGTAAAGTAACGGCCACCCGAGGAGGGCCGGTGAATCCTTCACACGGGTGTGCAGAAAAGCGAACACCTCCCACCAGAGGGCGCGGGAAAGGGGCTCAGACTGGCTCGGCTGAAACCCAACCTTGTACCTGTAAGAAGAAACGGAAAAGGCGCTCAGTGCTGGTCCCAGGACCCAGTGTGCGCTGGCTGCAGGCAGCGGGTGGACCTGAGCGACTGCGGGGCTCGGTGCCCTGGGCTCGCACCGGGGGTTGGCGAGGGGCGCGGAGTGAGCGGTGGGCGCGGAGCGCGGGGCCCGGGACGCGGGGAAGCCTTTGCAGGGCTGGTCGCTCTCACACTCGCAGTAATACAGACTGGGGCGCTGGGGAAGCTGTTAAACAAGCCAGGCTTGGTGGTGTAACACACCCCGATTCGTGTCGTTTTCTTTCTTTTTTTCTTTGAGACGGAGTCTCACCCCGTGGCCCAGGCTGGAGTGCAGTGGCGCGATCTCGGCTCGCTGCCACCTCCGCCCCCGGGCTCAAGCGATTCTCCTGCCTCAGCTTCGCGGGGATTACAGGCGCGCGCCACCAAGCCAGGCTAACTTTTGTATTTTTAGTAGAGACAGGGTTTCACCGTATTGGCCAGGCTGGTCTCAAACTCCTGACCTCAGGTGATCCGCCCGCTTGGCCTCCCAAAGTGCTGGGATTACAGGCGTGAGCCACCGCGCCCGGCATATTTTTTCTGTATTTTCAGTAGAGATGGGGCTTCACCATGTTGCCCAGGCTGATCTCAAACTCCTGAGTTCGAGTGATCCGCCCGCCTCGCCCCCTGCAGTGCTGGATTACAGGCGTGAGCCTCAGTGCCCGGGTTTCCGGTTCATTTTCCAGCTGGACCGACCCACACGCTGACGGCGTCCGCACTGTCCTCGGCGCCCTCTGGTGGCCAAGTACAACTTGTGGAAAACCAGCTCCAGCTAAATTTGGCAGTGCTGGGGATCGATTTGTAACTCTTCTGGGAGGAAAACGCATGACCTTGCAATTTGTTTTAAAAACGACCATAGGGGGCTGAGCGCCGTGGCTCACGCCTGTAATCCCAGCACTTTGGGAGGCCGAGGGGGGCAGATCACGAGGTTAGGAGTTTGAGACCAACCTGGCCAACATGGTGAAACCCCGTCCCTACTAAAAACACCCCATCTCTACTAAAAATACCCCGTCTCTACTAAAAATAGAAAAATTAGCCGGGTGCGGTGGCTCAGGCCTGTAATCTCAGTACTTTGGGAGGCCAAGGGGAGTGGATCACATGAGGCCAGGAACATGAGAATCGCTTGAACCCAGGAGGTGGGGTTTGCAGTGAGCCAAGATCGCGCCACTGCACTCCAGCCTGGGCAACTAAGTGAGACCCTGTCCCACAAAAAAAGAAAAAACAGGGCCTGTGCCTCTCCACAGTAACCCTTTACCAAATGTGCATGTGCGTGTTCCCACTGGTCCCGGGAATGGACGCCAGGTCTCCGCAGCACCTGCACGGCTGGAATACCGAAATGTCAGAGGCCTTGGAACCAGAGCAATTCCATCTTGAACATGGGCTGGGTAAAATGAGGCCGAGACCTGGTAGGCTGCATTCCCAGGCAGTTAAGGCTTTCTAAGTCACAGGATGAGATGGGGGTCGGCACACGATACAGGTCGTAAAGACCTTGCTAATAAAACAGGTTGCAGTAAAGACGCCAGACAAATCCTACCAAAACCAAGATGGCCACGAGAGTGACCTTGGTTGTCCTCCGTGCTGCACTCCCGCCAGCGCCATGACAGTTTACAAACGCCATGGCAACGTCAGAAAGTCACCCGGTATGGTCCAAAAAGGGGAGACATGAATAATCCACCCCTCGTTTAGCGTATCATCAAGAAATAATCATCAAAATGGGCAACCAGCAGCCCTCGGGGCTGCTGTGTCTGTGGAGTAGCCATTCTTTATTCCTTTACTTTCTTGATAAACTTGCTTTCACTTTACGGAGTCGCCCTAATTCTTTCTTGTGCGAGATCCAAAAACCCTCTCTTAGGGTCTGGATTGGGACCCCTTTCCAGTAACAGAAGCACAAATACGGCTTTGTCGCTCGCATTCTAGGGCCCCTGGATGTGCAAATACGGCTTTGTCACCCATATTCTAGGGCCTCTGGATGTGCAAATACGGCTTTGTCGTCCGCATTCTAGGGCCCCCGGATGTGCAAATACGGCTTTGTCGTCCGCATTCTAGGGCCCCTGGATGTGCAAATACGGCTTTGTCGTCCGCATTCTAGGGCCCCCGGATGTGCAAATACGGCTTTGTCGTCCGCATTCTAGGGCCCCCGGATGTGCAAATACGGCTTTGTCGTCCGCATTCTAGGGCCCCCGGATGTGCAAATACGGCTTTGTCGTCCGCATTCTAGGGCCCCCTGGATGTGCAAATACGGCTTTGTCGTCCGCATTCTAGGGCCCCTGGATGTGCAAATACGGCTTTGTCGTCCGCATTCTAGGGCCCCCGGATGTGCAAATACGGCTTTGTCGTCCGCATTCTAGGGCCCCTGGATGTGCAAATACGGCTTTGTCGTCCGCATTCTAGGGCCCCCGGATGTGCAAATACGGCTTTGTCGTCCGCATTCTAGGGCCCCTGGATGTGCAAATACGGCTTTGTCACCCATATTCTAGGGCCTCTGGATGTGCAAATGCAGCTTTGTTGCCCACATTCTAGGGCCCCTGGACGTGCACTCTGGGCAGCCTCCTGGTCTTTCACCCTAGATTCCACGGTTAGCCGCTGCAGTGACTGCTCAAGATCACTCCTTGGCCCCAGGCCAGACAGGGTGCAGAGGAGACTGTCCCAGGACGGATCACCCCAGAATCCCCAGTAGCAGCACATTACTTGTAAAAAACATTTTTTTCAGTATTTGTCCCACTCGAGACACTTTAATTTTAGAATAGGCTACACGACTGCTAATGGGTAGTAAGAGCGGAAACTGTGCTTGGAGCCGTAAGAAACCCCCCTCCACTGGGAGTGCATCTTCGCTTTCCCATGCCTGGAGGTGAGAAGAGAAAGTAGCCCAGAACATTCTGAGTTATGTGAGGCATACAAAATTTATTTACTTATTTATTTTGAGACAGAGTCTTGCTCTGTGGCCTAGGCTGGAGTTCAGTGATGCAATCTAGGCTCTCTGCAGCCCCCATCTCCCGGTTTCAAACAATTTAATTTTTCAGGCTCAGAGAGACAGGAGTATCGGGAGGCCGGGGAGAGGGGGCAATTGTTTAAAGGTATTTTGTTCCTGTCTAGCTACATCACCTATTATCTTCATGTTCCCAGCATTTGTGATACAAAGAAAAATGTGTAGCTAACCAATAGCTTATGTTATTTTAATATAAATTTTTGATAAACAGCTGAGGAACTGCCTGTTTCATCCTTTACAAACTCACTTGCGACTGCTGCTAATTGGAGGATATATTCAGAGCAACTTGAATCTATCTTTCCCGGGTTACAGTCCTCAAATTTGGCCCAAATAAACTCCACTTATATTAATTTTGCCTCAGTTTCTTCCTTTAATCAACAAAGCGAGGGGAAGTGCCTAAGGGAAATGGGGCTGCCTAACAATGCCCAACGCCCACGACTGGGGTCTGCGCAGAGAGTGATGCTTCGGGCTTTACCGCTTCTCTCAGCCTGGGACATTTTCCTTTTGTTTTGCATTAAAATACAGTGGGGGGAAACCAAACTCCCTCAATGAAAAAATGGAAAAGGACAGTTTGAAAAACACAAATAACTGAATATTATTCAGCTTTTAAAAGCTGAAATTTTGTTATATTGACAATAGTGATAAATCTTGAGGACACTATGCAAATGAAATAACCAAGTAACAAAAAAGATACTGGGCCAGGTACGGTGGCTCACGCCTGTAATCCCAGCACTTTGGGAGGCCGAGACGGGCGGATCACGAGGTCAGGAGATCGAGACCATCCTGGCTAACACTGGTGAAACCCCGTCTCTACTAAAAATACAAAAAATTAGCCGGGTGAGGTGGCGGCGCCTGTAGTCCCAGCTACTCGTGAGGCTGAGGCAGGAAGAATGGTGTAAACCCGGGAGGCGGAGCTTGCAGTGAGCTGAGATCCGGTCACTGCACTCCAGCCCGGGAGACAGAGCAAGACTCCGTCTCAAAAAAAAAAAAAAAAAAAAAAAAAAAACAGTGGCACAGTAATCATTCTCCTACAATTACCCCTGCTGTGTGAGTTAAAATAAAATTGTGTATGCTTATCTCCCTGTTAATCCGCCTCTTGTCAGTTGATTTTGCACCAAAACTTCAGAGGGTGAAGCAGCTTTCTCTTGACCCCTACAGATTTGGCGCTGTGAGCAGGATCACAAAAACTGTTTAGCTCTTCCAAAGCCAGGAGTCCCAGGCCTGACAGGCCAGCAGAAGGGGAAGAATTTGGGAGTAATTAGATTCTTGGCATCTGTAAAAAGTAAAGTAGAGGTTCCTCTTCAAAGACTTTCCTCCCCATCTAATTAGGAATAAATAGTAACTTCTCTTAGAAGCAAAATTTATTCAAAGACCTGTGCTAACATTCCTAAATATCTGCTAGCTGTGATAAAGAAATCAATGTTCTTTATGTTCTTAGCTCCCACAATTTAGACTAAATATTTGTCCCTAGCATGCTGACACTGGTCCAGCAAGCATTAGGTCATAGCCTGTTCCTCTTCCTTATTTAAAAGTGTTTTTACCTTTCTCAGCATTCCACAAGTTACTTCCTCCTTCCTTTGTTCTCCTCTGCCTTTGCCTCTTTTAAAAAGTTCTAAGTTGCTAGCCAGTCGAGACAAATACAGAATGTGAGGGCCCGTTCCAGACACAGCAGTAGGGTGGACACATCGGGTTATAAATGACCCTGTATCCTTTGTTTGGTGTACTCTCGTGGCAAAACTGCTGATGAGTGTACCCTTTCTGCAAGAAGTAAAAATGGCCTTACGAAATAAATTAAATTTATGTTCAAGTGCTATTTCTTTACCGCACCAAGGAAGAAACATTTCAGACAGCATCTGTCTGTGCAATCCAATCAAGCAGACACTAAACAGTGTTTCCTTTTCCTTTTCTAAATTTAAGATAAATGGGAAGAAAGCATGTATTTATTTATTTAGAATCAGCTCTGTTGCCCAGGCTGGAGTGCAGTGGCACAGTCATGGCTCACTGCAGCCTTGACCTCCTGGACTCCAGGGATTCTCCTGCCTCAGTGTCCTGTGTAGCTGGGACCATAGGTGCACTCCACCATTCCCCGCTAACTTTTTGATTTTTTTGTAGAGATGAAGTCTCCGTTGTTGAGGCTGGCCTCAAACTCCTGTGTTACCGGAGAAGGGTCCCAATCTAGACCCCAAGAGAGGGTTATTGGACCTCCCCCAAGAAAGAACACAGGGCGAGTCCATAGAGTAAAGTAAAAGGAAGTTTATTAGAGAAGTCAAGCAACAAAAGAATGACTACTGCAGAGGCAGAGCAGTGGTATAAGCTGCTCAGCTGAGTATACTCACAGTTACTTCTTGATTGTATGCTAAACAAGGGGTGAATTATTCATGAGTTTTCCGGGAAAGAGGACTGGATTTCCAGGAACTGAGGGATCCTCCCCACTTTTAGACCATATAGGGTAACTTCCGGATGTTGCCATGGTATTTGTAAACAGCCATGGTGATGGTGGGAGTGTCTTTTCACATGCTAATGCATTATAATAACGATCGCATAATGAGCAGTGAGGACGAGCAGTGAGGACGGGCAGTGAGGATGAGCAGTGAGGACGAGCAGTGAGGACGAGCAGTGAGGACGAGCAGTGAGGATGAGCAGTGAGGACGAGCAGAGGTCACTTTCATTACCATCTTGGTTCTGGTGGGTTGCCCGGCTTCTTTACCACATCCTGCTTTATCAGTGGGGTCGCTGTGACCTGTATCTCGTGCTGACCTCCTAACTCATTCTGTGACCGCGAATGCCTAAGCTCCTGGGAGCCCAGCAGTTCTCAGCTTTTTTTAACCAGCCCATATTCAAGACGGAGTCCCTCTTGTTCAAATGTCTCTGACATCTGGACTCAAGGAATCCTCCTGCCTTGGCCTCCCAAAGTACTAGAGTTACAGGATGAGTCACTGCACCCAGCCAAGTAAAGCATTTATACAGGATAATTTTAGACACACAAACACTGGTTTATTTTTGGTATGACTATTTCTTGTTGTCTGATCTTTTTCCTTTGTCTCTGTCTTGCTGTCATAAAAATTCCCTCTTATCTTGTTTAATATCTTTTATGTCAGGCTCTCAAGAGCCTGACTTGTGACCAAGTGGGGAGCACTCTTGCTTGGTCTCTGCCAACCCAGTGAGTGGTTGGGTGAGATGGCATGACTTTTGGGCCATGTGTGTTGGTCAGTTGTATTAGTCCGTTTTCACACTGCTTACAAAGACCTACCCGAGACTGGGAAGAAAAAGAGGTTTAATTGGACTTACAGTTCCACATGGGCTGAAGAAGCTTCAGAATCATGGCAAAGGGCAAAAGGCACTTCTTACATGGTGGTGGCAAGAGAAAATGAGGAAGCAGCAAAAGTAGAAACCCCTGATAAACCCATCAGATCTTGTGAGACTTATTCACTATCACGAGAATAGCACGGAAAAGATCAGCCCCCCTGATTCAATTACCTCCCCTTGGATCCCTCCCACAACATGTGGGAAATCTGAGAGGTACAATTCAAGTTAAGATTTGGGTACAGGCACAGCAAAACCATATCATTTCACTCCTGGTGCCTCCAAATCTCGTGTCCTCACATTCCAAAACCAATCATGCCTTCCCAACAGTCCCCCAAAGTCTTAACTCATTTCAGCATTAACCCAAAAGTCCACAGTCCAAAGTCTCATCTGAGACAAGGAAAGTCCCTTCCACCTATGAGCCTGTAAAATCAAAAGCCAACTGGTTACTTCCTATATATAATGGGGGTACAGGTATTAGGTGAATACAGCCATTCCAAATGGGAGAAATTGGCCAAAACGAAGGGGTTACAGGGCCCATGCAAGTCTGAAATCCAGCGGGGCAAATTTTAAAGCTCCCAAATGGTCTCCTTTGACTCCAGGTCTCACATCCAGGTCACGCTGCTGCAAGTGGTGGGTTCTCATGGTCTTGGGCAGCTCTGCCCCTCTGACTTTGCAGGGTATAGACTCCTTCCCAGATGCTTTCATAGGATGGCGTTGAGTGTCTGCAGCTTTTCCAGGTGCATGGTGGAAGCTGTTGGTGGATCTACCATTCTGAGGTCTGGAGGATGGTGGCCCTCTTCTCACAGCTTCATTAGGTGGTGCCCCAGTAGGGTCTCTGTGTGGGGGCTCCCACCCCACATTTCCCTTCTGCATTGCCCTAGCAAAGGTTCTCCATTGGGGCCCCACCCCTGCAGCAAACTTCTGCCTGGGCATCCAGGCATTTCCATATACCCTCTGAAATCTAGGCGGAGGTTCTCACATCTCAATTCTTGACTTCTGTGCACCCACAGGCTCAACACCACATGGAAGCTGCCAAGCCTTGGGGCTTCTACCCTCTGAAGTCACAGCCTGAGCTGTATGTTGGCCTCTTTAATCTGGGACACAGGGTACCAAGTCCCTAGACTGCACACAGCCTGGAGACACTGGGCCCAGCCCATGAAACCACTTTTTCCTCTGGGCGTCCATGCCTGTGATGGGAGGGGCTGCTATAAAGGTCTCTGACATGACCTGGAGACATTTTCCCCATGGTCTTGGGGATTAACATTAGGCTCCTTGATACTTATGCAAATTTCTGTAGCCAGCTTGAATTTCTCCCCAGAAAATGAGTTTTTCTTTTCTGTCACATTGTCAGGCCACACATTTTCCAAACTTTCATGCTCTGTTTCCCTTTTAAAACTGAAGGCTTTTAACAGCACCCAAGTCACCTCTTGAATGCTGTGCTGCTTAGAAATTTTTTCCATTAGATACCCTAAATCATCTCTCTGAAGTTCAAATTTCCACAAATCTCTAGGGCAGGGGCAAAATGCCTTCAGTCTCTTTGCTAAAACATAACAAGAGTCAGCCGGACTTGGAAGGTCACGCCTGTAAATCCCTGCACTTTGGGAGGCCAACGTGAGTGGATCACCTGAGGTCAGGAGTTCGAAACCAGCCTGGCCAACATGGCAAAACGCTGTCTCTACTAAAAATAGAAAAATTAGCAGGGAATGGTGGTGCGCACCTGTAATCCCAGGTACTTGGGAGGCAGAGACAGGAGAATTGCTTGAACTCAGGAGGTTGCAGTGAGCTGAGATCGCGCCACTGCACTCCAGCCTGGGCAACAGCCAGTTCTCAACAAGTTCCTCATCTCCATCTGAGACCACCTCAGCCTAGACCTTATTGTTCATATCACTATCAGCATTTTCATCAAAGTCATTCAACAAGTCTAGAAAGTTTCAAACTTTCCCACATTTTCCTGTCTTCTTTTGAGCCCTCCAACCTCTGCCTGTTACCCAGTTCCAAAGTTGCTTCCACATTTTTGGGTACGTTTTCAGCAATGCCCCACTCTACTGGTACCAATTTACTACATTAGTCTGTTTTCACACTGCTTACAAAGACATACCCGAGACTGAGAAGAAAAAGAGATTTAATAGGACTTACAGTTCCACATGGTCGGGGAGGCCTCAGAATCATGGCGGAGGGTGAAAGTCACTACTTACATGGTGACAGCAAGAGAAAACAGGGAAGAAGCAAAAGCAGAAACCCCTGATAAACCCATCAGATCCCATGAGACTTATTTACTATCATGAGAATAGCACGGGAAAGACTGGTCCCCTATGATTCAATTACCTCCCCGGGGTCCCTCCCACAATACATGGAAAATATGGGAGATACAATTCAAGTGGAGATTTGGGTGGGGGCACAGCCACACCGCATCACCAGTCTAAAAAGACTGGGAACCCCGTGACAAGTAAGATACTAAGCAGCACACTCTGTTCTGAATGTGCCAAGTGCTCAAGGTCATTTGTATTAAGTCCCATACATGAGGGACTTTTGTCAATGCAATGCTTGTTAGTCCCTATTAGTCCTGGGAAAGTTCAATCACAGGAGGTATCACAGATTAACAGGTCTGTGGTTGGCAACCTCTCACAAATTTGTGGGACACTTAAGGCACCCCATGAATAAACCATCCTTAGCTGTCTATGGCAGCAAGCCTCTTGCTAGCTTGTTTTTTTTTTTTTTTTTTTTTTTTTTGAGACACAGTCTCGCTCTGTCACCAGGCTGGAGTGCAGTGGCATGATCTCAGCTCACTGCAACCTCTGCCTCCCGGGTTCTAGTGATTCACCTGCCTCAGTCTCCTGAGTAGCTGTGATTATAGGCATGTGTCACCATATCTGGCTAATTTTTTGTTATTTTCAGTAGAGATGGGGTTTCACCACATTGGCCAGGCTGGTCTTGAACTCCTAACCTCAAGTGATCTGCCTGCCTCAGCCTCCCAAAGTGCTAGGATTACAGGTGTGAGCCACCAGGCCTGGCTATCTTAGCCTATTTCTGAGAATGTGTTTTTTGGGAGGGATCATGGGAGGGGGTGCATCTTCCGCATTCATTTTATTGTTTTTATTTTTATTTTATTTATTTATTTATTTATTTTTTGAGATGGAGTCTCGCTCTGTCTCCCAGGCTGGAGTGCAGTGGCGTGATCTTGGCTCACTGTAAGCTCCGCCTCCTGGGTTCACGCCATTCTCCTACCTCAGCCTCCTGAGTAGCTGAGACTACAGGTGCCCGCCACCACGCCCAGTTAATTTTTTGTACTTTTAGTAGAGATGAGGTTTCACCATGTTAACCAGGATGGTCTCGATCTCCTGACCTTGTGATCCGCCTGCCTCGGCCTCCCAAACTGCTGGGATTACAGGCATGAGCCACTGCGCCCACCTCACTCATTTTAAATACACCACAAACACCTATGCTCTTCTAAACCTGGAAAGCTACCTCTAGAACTTCACATTAAAAAATGATTATTGGTTTGAGTCACTTATGGAATAAATAAATTGGCTGGAATCAACCTAGGTGCCCATCAACAGTGGATTGGATAAAATGTGGTACATATACACTATGGAATACTACACAGCCATAAAAAGCAACAAAATTGTGTTCTTTGCAGCAATGTGGATGCAGCTGGAGGCCATTATCTTAAGTGAACTAAGGCAGAAACAGAAAATCAAATACTGCACGTTCTCACATTTTTTTTTTCTTTTTTTTGAGACAGAGTTTCGCTCTTGTTGCCCAGGTTGGAGTACAATGATGCGATCTCGGCTCACTGCAACCTCGGCCTCCTGGGTTCAAGCGATTCTCCTGCCTCAGCCTCCCAACTAGCTGGGATTACAGGCATACACCAACACACCCAGCTAGTTTTGTATTTTTAGTAGAGACGGGGTTTCTCCATGTTGGTCAGGCTGGTCTTGAATTCCCAATCTCAGGTGATCCGCCTGCCTTGGCCTCCTAAAGTGCTGGGATTACAGGTGTGAGCCACCACACCCAGCCATGTTCTCACTTATAAGCGGAAGCTAAACACTGGATACACATGGACATAAAGATGGAAACAGTAGTCACTGGGGCCTGC
Organism: Rhinopithecus roxellana; assembly: GCF_007565055.1. Classification (NCBI taxonomy): domain Eukaryota; kingdom Metazoa; phylum Chordata; class Mammalia; order Primates; family Cercopithecidae; genus Rhinopithecus; species Rhinopithecus roxellana. Next base: position 111,804,314 of record NC_044556.1, on the reverse strand, counting down.
TAGAGCAGGGAGAGGAGGAGAGTAGGAGAGTGGGAGAGGGGGAGAGGGGGAAAAGGGGAGAAGGGGGACAAGAGTTGAAAAACTACCTATCAGGTACTATCCTCACTACCTGGGTGAAAGGATGCTTTGTACTCCAAACCTCAGCATCATGCAATATACCCATGTAACAAATCTGCACATGTACGCCCTGAATCTAAAATAAAAGTTGAAATATTGAAAAACATAATAAATAAATTAAAAAGTTATATTTTAAAAGAAGACTTTTTAGAGAGTTCTTGTCTTTTTTTTTTTTTGAGACAGGGTCTCGCTGTATCACCCAGGCTGCAGAGGAGTGATCTCTGCTCACTGCAACTTCCACCTCCTGAGTTCAAGCAATTCTCCTGCCTCAACTTCCCCAGTAGCTCAGATTACAGGCACGCACCACTATGCCTGGCTGATTTTTTTTTTTTTTTTTTTTTTGTATTTTTAGTGGAGACAGGGTTTCACCATCTTGGCTAGCTGGCCTCGAACTCCTGACCTAAGGTGATCCACCCACCTCAGCCTCCCAGAGTGCTGGGATTACAGACATGAGCCACCACGCCCGGCCACTTAGAGCTCTTGTCTTTTTTTTGTTGTTGTTTTGTTTTGTTTTGTTTTTTTGTTTTTTTGGTTTTTTTTGAGACGGAGTCTCGCTCTGTCGCCCAGGCTGGAGATGCAGTGGCCGGATCTCAGCTCACTGCAAGCTCCGCCTCCCGGGTTTACGCCATTCTCCTGCCTCAGCCTCCCGAGTAGCTGGGACTACAGGCGCCCGCCACCTCGCCCGGCTAGTTTTTTGTATTTTTTAGTAGAGACGGGGTTTCACCCTGTTAGCCAGGATGGTCTCGATCTCCTGACCTCGTGATCCGCCCGTCTCGGCCTCCCAAAGTGCTGGGATTACAGGCTTGAGCCACCGCGCCCGGCCGAGCTCTTGTCTTAAACAGGTATCTTATCGGTACCTATGAAAAGACACAAAACAAATATATAGCCTTAGAAACTCCCTTAGCAAGGTTTCTTTTTTTAAGGCAGAAATCAGATTTACAACTAGGTTATAAATCCTTTGTGTAGCTGGGTTCAGTGGTTTATGCCTGTAATCCCAACACTGCGGGAGGTCAAGTCTTGCTTGAGCCTAGGAGTTGGAGAACAGACTGGGCATCGTACGGAGATTCCATCTCTACAAAAAATAAATAAATAAATGAGCCAGGCATGTGACACACGCCTGTAGTCCCAGCTACTCAGCCGTGGGTAGGCAGGAGGACTGCTTGAGCCTGGGAGGTTGAGGCTGCAGTGAACCATGAGCACACCACACTGCATGCCAGCCTGGGTGACAGAACAAGACTTTGTCTCAAAAAGTATATATATATACATAAAATATAAAATATATATTATATATAGCATACATATTATATAAAATATATATTATATAACATACATTATATAAAATATATATTATATATTATATAGAGAGAGTGCACCCAAGCTGCCTGCTTTGGATCCCCCTGGGATTGATAAAGAAGACGGGCCACCCTAATCTACTGGCTAGGGTTCCATGCTTTCACCACCACAGCCCGGATTTGATTCCCAGTCAGGAAACCAGTCTCTTGGAAATGCAAATCTTTTAACTCAGGACAAAACAAATAAAAAGAAACATTTGTAAAAAGTTAGTTTGGTATTTGCATAACTCTTACCTTTTGGGGTACCTTTTCACTTTGCAAGCCTGTCTACTCCCACAGACAGCTTTTGACTTCCGATCTTACAGACTGCCATGCAATCTTCCATCTGTGGGAGATACGGATTGTCAGGCCTTTGCGTGCAGCTAGTCAGCTGAGAGGCTGAGACCCTAGATAAGACGGCCAGACAGTAGCCCCATTTGCAGCTACTAAAACTCTCCTTTCTTTGAGCTGCCTGGAGTGGTCTGGATCTGGGCAGGGTTGCAACTTCTGCCCCTCTCGGGAGACCTTGGTGAAAGCCATGAAGGGCTTCTTTGTTCTGGTCTCCTTTGTGCTTATTTGGCTTGGCGTTGAGTCAGTTGCTTAGCTATACCTTTGACAGAAAACTGGTTTGTATTTAGAGTGTGATAGCAACTTTTTTCTTTCGTCTTGCTTCCTCCCGTGGGCAGAAGAAACGTGTGTCTCCCACCGCTGCTGGGAAACTGAAGAGAGGCGGGGCCCCTCCCAGGAGCAGAGCGGGTGGAGCAGCTCCACAGCCGAAATTCTAACACTCCCGTGTTAGGCCCGTGCTCACGAAACAGAAGCTGGCGCTTGTGTATTTTTAAAAGGCCCTTCTACTTTTTCTTTTTTCTTTTAGTTTTTGGGGGCTTTTTCCCCGGCAAATATATAGAGCAATGCCTTTTCTCTTCGGATCCTGTTCCTACCCTGGGAATTTTTTTCAGTCAGCTGAAATTTTGTTAAAAAACAATTTTATGGCCGGGCGCGGTGGCTCAAGCCTGTAATCCCAGCACTTTGGGAGGCCGAGGCGGGCGGATCACGAGGTCAGGAGATCGAGACCATCCTGGCTAACACGGTGAAACGCCGTCTCTACTAAAAATACAAAAAAAAAAAAAAAAAAATACAAAAAAAAAAAAAAAATACGTCTCAAAAAAAACAAAAACAAAAAAACAATTTTATGTTCCTTCTATCTGTTCACTTTTTTGTTGTTGTTGTCGGCATGATTTTTATTGAGAAAAATGTAAAACTTCCTTGGCCGTTTCGGGAAGTTTAAAATCTCCCCAAATTGAGCCCTCCAAGAATTGTTCTCCCATTTACTGCTAGCCCCTTCTTCCTTCCTGTCACCTTCAATAGCACATGGAGAAATCTAGAGGCGACTTCTAACACTCCAGAGACCCCTTGAGAAACCAGAAAAAGGTGCCATACACTCTCCTTCTGGGGGTCTTTTGTCTCCCTCATGGAGCCCCAAGAGTCATGGGCAGGTTACTCTCAAGTCTGAAGCACTGCAGGCTTTTGCATTGAGTTCGCTGGTATTTTTATTTTTTTGAGACACGGTCTGGCTCTGTCACCTTGGCAGGGGTGCAGCGGTGCATCTGTGAGAAACACACTCACCCCTCCACACCCAAAGAATGAACTTAGAGGCACAAAGAACAGCAAAAGAGAAACTTTCAATAACGGTCTTGCAAGAGCGGGTGTCTGGTGGGCAGTCACAACAGGTAATTTATCTCCCAGCGCACAAGTCCCTCCCCCGGTTCCTCACTGGTCGAGTCCTGTGGGGTTACAATCTTCCCGGACATCACCTAAGTTTCATTATCCCCCTTATAAAGTTATACCCCGTCCTCTTCCCCACTTAAGTTTTGATTTCCCAATAACAAAACTTTCTTCCCTTTTATGGGCTGACCCCTCCTTTACATTCTGTCCACTTATTGTGGCCTTCTGGGTTCATGAGCCGTGTGGTTGCTACATCTGCAGACGGGCTGCCAGTGGTTCAATTTATGCAAATGGACCGTTTAAAGGTTTTCTCACAAATGCCCTCCTCTTTTCTGCTTACTTCTTTTGTTCTCATTTTCATGTAAACCCTTTTGGTCCTGGAATCACTCTAGAAGTTGTTGACTTTCTTCCTCATAGGAGAGTGAGTTTAATTTGGTTTCTAATGGTGGCAGGTTATTTTGCTGGTAAGTCACGGGCATTTGTTTATTAACAGCTGTTTTAATTAATTTCTGTGCTAGTCCCCTCACACAAGGGATAATACAATATTCCACTGCTATTAAGAATCCTGCTGCAGGCCGGGCGCGGTGGCTCAAGCCTGTAATCCCAGCAAAGTGACTTTGGGAGGCCGAGACGGGCGGATCACGAGGTCAGGAGATCGAGACCATCCTGGCTAACACGGTGAAACCCCGTCTCTACTAAAAATACAAAAAACTAGCCGGGCGAGGTGGCGGCGCCTGGAGTCCCAGCTACTCGGGAGGCTGAGGCAGGAGAATGGCGTGAACCCGGGAGGCGGAGCTTGCAGTGAGCTGAGATCCGGCCACTGCACTCCAGCCCCCAGCCCGGGCAACAGACCAAGACTCCGTCTCAAAAAAAAAAAAAAAAAAAAAAAAAAAAGAATCCTGCTGCAATTATGAGAGATGGAAGGATCGAAGCTACCACTCCTTTCCATTTTCCAAATCAGCCTTCTAGCCAGTCCATAAATGGGTCATTAATTCTGAGCATTTTCTGCCAGTTTGTTGGCTAGAGTTGTTAGTCCTTGTAAAGCTTTTGTGATGGTCCCATTTGGGGCAGAATTGCTGGGAATGAAAGTACAAAATTTCCCACCTAGCGTAACACACATGCCCCCTTTTTCTCTAGTATCATGTTTAGTGCAAGCCTGTTTTCCCAGGCCTTTTAGCTGGTGGCATATAACTGGCTAGCCACCCTTTGAGGGCATCCTGCCTCAATTCATCCTGATGAATTCCTGTTGATTATAATAGATGTAGTTAATTTAATCCACATTCTTATTAATAGTTGACCAGCAGAAATGTGCTGACTTAAACCCAGCACCTATTGGGTTTCAGGCCTTAAATTTATTAGGCAACCCCCACCCCCACCAGGGACTCCTACTGAGTCAACATACACATTAAGATTAAAAGAATTTGTGAACTCTCTCTGGTTTCAGTGGCCATGTGTATTTTGGGGTATCTTATGGAATGCCAGGGTGAAGGGAATGGCCGGTTAGACTAAAGCACAAATCCCGGTCCAATTGGACAGTGATAGGTTATGTAGGTTCCTTTTCCCATAATACCACTAGACATCAGCCTGGGGTGTATGGAGAGCTGAGTAATTGCCATTGCTCGACTGACCAGTGATGTTTAGGATGTGGGTACAAGTTGAGAGTTCTCCCATAGGCTTATGGAACTCTGCCCCCTGCCTGGAGAGGCAAGAGGAGTAGTTCCTATTCCCTATAGATAACGAGGGGATTGCTCTGGGATCTGAGCTCCGCAATGCAGGAAAGAGCAATGACAGACTCTTACAAGTCTTACTTTCCCGTGCATCCTTGTGCTGGTATAGAGCCAACATGCAACACATTCCTCTAGGATCAGTATTCCATCCCAGGGGAAACGGAACCACCTGTGCCTGAGGTGGTCCTGCAGTGGATGCGTAGTAGTTACTCTCGTTGAGGGCTTGTACCGAAAAATTGACCCATTTGACCCAGGCATTCACATCCCCATACCCTGTCTCAATTTCTAAGGTTTGCCTTAGATCCTTTACCTCAATTATTGTTACCATTTTAGGGCAAATATTTGGTAGACTGAAGTGTTTATTAGGGTCTGGGGTTGGAGTAGTTCCAGGCAAATGGATTATTGTTACCATTTTAGGGTTAATATTTGGTAGACTGAAGTGTTTATTAGGGTCTGGGGTTGGCATAGTTCCAGGCAAATGGGAGGCTGAGTTCTTGATTAGCTTGAGAACAAACCGCCCTAGGGGGTCTTTCCTTGTGATGTCTTCTCCTAACCCATGTACCCAAGATGCTGCCTTTGGTTCTTGGTCTAGAACGGCTGCATTGTCAAGGGTGATGAGTATAGGATGGCATTCTCAATTCTGGCAGTTATTTGGTGGGGAGTGCTTGGACAGAGGTAGTTTATGCTTCAAGGGTTTCCAGTTTGGAGTTACCCACACCATGTTTACTGTCCAACCCTGCAATTGGGTAGCCCACCATACATCCTCTCATCTGGGGAAGGGTGATGCCCTACTGTAACCTGCATCTGGTTCAGGGCAAAGATATTTATCTGCCTGTGAGATCTGTCTCTGATTTTCTAAATTCCCACAAGGTAAAATCTGACCGGCATCAAATCTTACAGTTTGGGGTGCTACCGTCTCAATCACATTAATCACCAACCTGACTGGGTGGGGGGGAGTCCCCTGCCAGTTTCCATTTTGACCTTCTGCTCTTTGTATAGTAACCCATCCAGCCATATTACGTTTCAGAAATGCGGCCAACCCACGCTTTCTTTTTAAATTTTTCTCAGAGTTAACTTTAAGGGTTCGTCAGGTGACCTGTGCACTTCCCACTGTTCTTTCTCCTTCCCTTCCCGGGGCTCTTTTACCAGTCTCTTGATTCCAGTGTAGTGAGTCCCCCCCGCCATTCACAGGGCTGTCTCAGGGGCAGGGACACTTGATAGGGACCTTCCCAGCTTGGGTGGAACTTGTCTTCTTTCCAAATCTTAGGCAGCACCAAGTTGCCAGGCTGGAAGTAGTGAACCACGAACTCAAGAGGGGACGCTTGAGTCACAAGACCTTTTAACTTGAGGGATGACAAGGTGGAGGATATGGCCAGTATATAATTTCTTAAGAATTGGTTTTTGGTTTCCATAGTGGGAGAATCTGTAGCCCTGCCCAAATATGGGAGTCCGTATAATAACTTGTAGGGGACAATCCCAAATCTCTTCTGGGGACTGTCTGAATCCTAATCCTAACGCCATGGGAGACATTTGGTCCAAGGCACTTTAGTTTCTAAGTTCAGTTTGGTGAGATGCTTTTTGAGAGTTTGGTTTATTCTTTTTACCTTTCCACAGGATGCCAAGGGGTGTGATAATCCCATCAAATTTGTAAACCTTCCATAATTCTCCTTAACACTCTCAAAATAGCTTCTTTTCTAACCTCTGCAGTTCAAAGAAATCACTTCTCTTCTAACAAAAGGTAGCCTGAAAGTTCAGGCTGTAAACTACAGATAAACAACTCAAGCATAGAAGGAGTGGGGGGAAGTCTCTTGGGTAAACACCAAACTTCACACTCATACAATGGGTCCCAGTATTAACAGTGGGCCTTAATAAGCACATTCCTTTCCCTTTAGGCACATTAAGATACGGAAGTGGACTGGGGTTGGGGGGAGGTGGGAGATGCCTGCAGCAGTAAAAAGATGGCTGGGAACAGACACAGAATCTCTCCCTCCCAGATAAGCAATACAAAGAATTTAGAGTACTGGCCGGGCACAGGCTCACGCCTGTAATCCCAGTACTTTGGGAGGCTGAGGCGGGTGGATCACCTGGGGTCAGGAGTTTGAGACCAGCCTGGCCAGCCTGGCCAAAGTGGTGAAAGCCCATCTCTACTAAAACTACAGAAAGAAATTTGCTGGGTGTGGTGGAGCGCACCCAGCTACTCAGGAGGCTGAGGCAGAAGAATTGCTTGAACTCGGGAGGTGGAGGTTGCAGTGAGCCGAGATCATGCCATTGCACTCCAGCCTGGATAACAAGAGTGAAACTCCATCTCAAAAAAAAAAAAAAATAGATTATTATATGGTGACATGCAGGGCTCTAACAGTCCATTTTTAATTAATCCCTCCATTACTGGTTGGAGATTTTATCTCCCTTCAATAGCAATGGGATATTGTTTTCTGCAAACTACTTTTCCTGGTTGTTTTAGTTCAATCTGTAAGGGCGTGATTTTTAACACTCCCCTGTTGCCTTTCCCAACCCACAAAAGAGGACTAATTTTTCTTCCCTCCTCCTCTGTTAGGAGGCCCATCATTACTTTTATTTGTCCTTCCTCTAGTCCTAATCCTAAACTGAATCTCACAATCAGGTCTCTACCCAGGAGATTAGTTCCTGCTTCAGGAACATATAAGAGTGACCCCTCAATTTGTTCTGGTTCCAGTCTAATTAACATTTTCTTGAATATCAGAACCTGTAATCCCTCCCCTTTTACCCCAATACTGTCAATTTTTCCTTAGAGAGTTCTGAACCCTTTGGTTAGCGGATTAGGGAGGAGTGAGCCGCCCCAGTATCAACCAAAAATGTCACTTCTCCTCCCTCAGGTCCCACCTTCCAATTTATCAAGGGTTCTTGGTAGGACCTACTCAGATGGAAGCCCTGACCCCCATCGTATTCATCAGCAGTCATGAGGGGGATCATCTCTTCTTCTTTTTTTCATTTAGGACATTCTCTCTTAAGATGCCCTGGCTTTCCACACTTGTAACATCTAGCCACTCATAGTCTTAGGATCTCTCCCCTGCATTTCCCTTCTTTCTCTGTGTCAAAATCTATCATTCCCTTGTCTCCTTTGAGAGGGATCTTGAACTAATCTTTTTTTTTTTTTTTGTCTACCTTTTCCACAGTGGAAATCATGACGTTTCCTTTCTGTTTCTGCTTCTCTTCCTTTCTTTTTACAATGACCTTCTGAGCTTCACTCAGTAATTTCTCAATCGGTTTCTCATTCCATCCATCAATCTTTTGTAATTTTTTATTTTTTATTTTATAATGTCAGGCCAGCTCTTAGTAACAAAGTTAATCTGCAAAAGGCCTTGCCCTACTGGGTCCTCCGGATCTAGCCTGGAGTATTTTCTTATCTGAGCCTCTGCAGGAATGTGGAGGGAGTGTCTCTTTTTCTTGTTGAATCTCAAATGCCTTTGAGACATTTTGTGTCCTAGGAGTGGACTCTTTGATCCCTTGAATTACTAGTTCCCTGAGGTCCTGCATTTGGGCCCAGTCCCTGGGATCATTATTATCTCATTTGGGATCAACGTTTGGAAAGTTTTGTTTCCCTCGCAGGGATCCCAGCCCAGGCGGGTGTTGCCTCTCCCTGATGGTCATGGCCACTCTCCTAATCATTCCCTTCTTCTGCTGTGAACAGGATATTCATGATAGACATCATTTCAGCCCAGGTGTAAAAGCTGGGTCCTAGGAATGGGTCCAGCTGGTCTGCTAAACCGAGGGACTTTTCTAGGAGTGGCTTCATTTCCTTCTTGAAATTTCTAACTTCAGTACTTGCAAGAGGAGCATTTACAAAGCCAATCTCTCCCTGTCCCACGGGAACTTCCCTAAGAGGGAACATGCTAGATGCCTGCTGTGCTGAAGGGATAGGGAAGTTCTCAATATCCCTCTTACACTCTTCTAATTCTTTTCTTAAATTTGGATAAGGATTTAAAGGAGCAGTTGGCTTGGGTCCCCCATGGTCTCTGGGTCTTTCTTCCTCTAACCCTCCTGCTGCCCCTTGATCTTCCTGTCCCCTTTTTTGTGAGCCGTATGGAGGGGCAAGCATGATAGGGGGTCCCAGGAGTTTTCACTGGGTGAGGGCTCTTCACCAGGCTCCTTTTCTTCTTGAGGGGAATCACGGGGGCTAATTCCTTGATCCAGAAGAGAGTAACTTGTCTCTTCTTGTGAGGATGGGGTTTTATTATTCACATAGAGAATTAAAGTTTGGCACACCCAATCTTCATCTGAGCCAAACTTAGGCCAAAAGACCAAAGGCTTAGGAATGGGGTCTTCGGGCCAGATACAACAGCAATACTTTATCATCTTTTGCTTTTCCTTGTCCCTGGTTCGAGGGTTGTTCCACCAAACCTGCAACAGTCTCCCCAAAGGACTATCCAGGGGGAGGTAACGTCAGAGGGAGTCTCTTTGGCTCCCTCTTTCCTTTGGCTCTTAGGCCTAGAATTCCTGTCTCCCATTTCCTGCCAGTCTCTGTGTCTGAGTTTTTTCCTGTGTACTCAACCCCCCTTACTGGAGGTTTCTTGCACACCCCGAGACCTCCAAAAATGCCCCACCACCAAGGCAGTACTTATAGTCCGATTTTCCTACCTTGGCTGGTGCATGAGTTTGCCTGGTTCCCGCGGTGCCTGCTTTTCTCCCTGTGTTGCTTCTGCTGCCTCCTGAAGAACAGTCTCGGGTTTGTCTATGGCTTCTGTAGGGAGCCAGGATGCCCAGACAAAGCGGGCCACCTAAATTGGGTGGGACACATCTCCCCTCTCGGCCAAAGTCCCACTTCACACAGGCACAGGGATCCCAGATGGGCCCCCATGTTTGTGAGAAACACACTCACCCGTCCAAACCCAAAGAATGAACTTAGAGGCCCAAAGAACAGCCAAAGGGAGACTTTTTTTTTTTTTTTTTTGAGACGGAGTCTCGCTCTGTCACCCAGGCTGGAGTGCAGTGGCCAGATCTCAGCTCACTGCAAACTCCGCCTCCTGGGTTTACGCCATTCTCCTGCCTCAGCCTCCCGAGTAGCTGGGACTACAGGCGCCAGCCACCTCGCCCGGCTAGTTTTTTGTATTTTTTTAGTAGAGACGGGGTTTCACCGTGTTAGCCAGGATGGTCTCGATCTCCTGACCTCGTGATCCGCCCGCCTCGGCCTCCCAAAGTGCTGGGATTACAGGCTTGAGCCACCGCGCCCGGCCAGGGAGACTTTTAATAATGCTCTTGCAAGATGGGGTGTCTGGTGGGCAGACACAATCAGGCAGTCACAACAGGTAATTTATCTCCCAGTGCACAAGTTCCTCCCCCAGTTCCTCATTGGTCAGGTACTGTGGGGTTGCAATCTTCCCGGATGTCACCTAAGTTTCATTATCCCCCTTGTAAGGTTATACCCCAGTCTCCTTCCCTGCTTAAGTTTCTTTTTTCTTTTTTTTTTTGAGACAGAGTCTCACTCTGTCACCCAGGCTGGAATGTAACGACACAATCTTGGCTCACTGCAACTTCTGCCTCCCAGGTTCAACCAATTCTCCTCCCTCAGCCTCCCGAGTAGCTGGGATTACAGGTATCTGCCACCACACCTGGCTAATTTTTGTATTTTTAGTAGAGATGAGGTTTCACCATGTTGGCCAGGCTGATCTTGAACTCCTGACCTCAGGTGATCCACCTGCCTCGGCCTCCCAAGGTGCTGGGATTACAGGCATGAACCACTGCACCCGGCTTCCACTTAAGTTTCGATTTCCCAATAACAAAACTTTCTTCCCTTTTATGGACTGACCCCTCCTCTACATTCTATTTGCTTATTGTGACCTTCTTGGTGCATGAGCCATGTGGTTTGTTATATTTACAGACTGGCTGCCAGTACTTAGATTTATCATGCCTTGAAAAGGACCAGAGAAAATGCTTTCTCACACATTTGAAGCAGGGTATTTCCTTGACCCTTTTGTGGGCAGAAACTGGGGTGCACGGGTGCTAGAACCAGCCAGCTGCTTTGGCACCAGCAGGGCAAACTCCAGTCACTCACTGCTCCACCCCTTGGAGAGGGAGCACCAGTGAGTGGGTGCAGAAGCCTGAGTGAGCGCTTTTAGGCGCTGGCAAAAGCGAACTCCATGCTGGCCCCACAGCAGCATTCAGGGGAGAGTGCTCACAATCACTGAAGCCCCAGAAGAAGTGTCACAGTGCTCTTTTAGCTCTGCCATCCATGGCCAGCCTAAGCGTTGACAGCTCATTGGAGGCTCAGTGTGACAGCCTTTTGCACTCACATTCGTGGCACCTGAGTTCTTGTCTGGTGTCCAGGAGGAATCAGGTCACATGAAAAAAAGATGGTAAATGTGGGGGATTTTATTGCCGATGAAAGTGGCTCTGAGTGGCAAAGGGAGCTGAAAAGGGGATGGAGCAGGAATGTAATCTTCCCTTGAAGTCTGGCCATCCCCAGCTGGACTCCTCTCTAAAGCTATGTTGTCAAGCTGTCCCTCTGAAGTCAAGCCGCTTCTCAGTGATATCCGACCACAGTCTGCGACGTCCAGCTGCTTCCCCTCTCTCTGCCAGTTGAGCCTGGGTTTTTTATAGGCACAGGATGGGGGGTAGGGTGGGCCACAGGTGGTTTTGGAAAAGGCACCATTGGAACGGGAAAACAGGGATATAAGTTCTCACTTTGGGCCGCACTATCAGGCTTTTCAGATTAAGGGGGGGGCCCTGGTTGGGGAACTGCCCTCCCAGAATTTCTCTGCCTTCTGTTCCTATGACAATCATGGCTCACTACAGCCTCAAACTCCCAGGCTCAGGTGATCCTCCCACCTCAGCCTCCCAATTAGCTGGGACAATGGGCAGACATCACCACACCTGGCTAATGTTTTTGTACCGATGGGTTTTCACCATGTTGCCCTGACTGTTCTTAAACTCCTGGGTTCAAGTGGTCCTCCTGCCTCAGCCTCCCAAAGTGCTGAGATTCTAGGCATGAGCCACTGCACCCCGTCTGAGTTTCCTGATATTTTTTGGCTTTTATGGGTACCAGGAGTATTTTGTATTGTAAGAGAGCACTTTACCTTTGGGTGTGTTATGGCTGGTGACTCACTGGCAAGTGTAATTTTGGAGGTGGCTGACTGCAGTTGTAGCAAATGGTTATTACTATAGGGGACTACTCATTTCTTTGAACATTTAGATAAGAAATGTGAAGTTTGGAAACTTGGAGACTGTAGGGACACTTAATACTGAAAAAAAAAAAAGGTACACATGAGGGATGGGCTGATCACACAGTGGGCTGACCAGCAATGGGCCATCCACCAGCCCCGAGGGATACCTTTGCCGCAAGGTGCACTGTGGAAGCACTGTAGAAGTGTTGCTCAGCCTGGCCCATGACATTTCCCTCTTGGGCTTTTAACACACCTCTGAGACACCCAGGACTCCATGTAAAAACAGGATCTTTGATTTCTGAGGATCTAGGTGTTCTGCCTTCCAGCTGTGCTTGCTTTTCAGAGATATAAGTATTAGGCCCTGAAAATTGCAAATGCTTTGTTGGTCCTACTCATTAATGGGCTCTGCACTGAGCTCAGTGGTTCAGCTGGAAAATGAAAACCAAATTGGAAACTATCCACTTGGAAACGGGAGTTCAGCTCTGTCTGAACTGGGGGAGGGATCCAATGATTAAGGGAACCCATTTCTAATGGGTACTAAATTGGAAACTACCTAAAATTTGTCTCCTTATATGCTCTTGTAAATTCCTATGATTCTGTGTTACCTTGGTATCCATTTTTAACCTCCCTTTACCTAACACACACAAATTTATTCTTTAAAATGTTTAAATTTGGCCAGGCGCAGTGGCTCGTGCCTGTAACCCCAGCACTATGGGAGGCCAAGGCAGGTGGATCACTTAAGGTCAGGAGTTCAAGACCAGTCTGACCAACATGGCGAAATCCCGTCTCTACTAGAAATACAAAAATTAGGCCGGGCGTGGTGGTTCACACCTGTAATCCCAGCACTTTGGGAGGCCGAGGCGGGCAGATCACAAGATCAGGAGATTGAGACCATCCTGGCTAACATAGTGAAACCCTGTCTCTACTGAAAATACAAAAAAAAAAATTAGCTGGGTGTGGTGGCACACACCTGTAATCCCAGCTACTCGGGAGGCTGAGGCAGGAGAATCACTTGAACCCAGGAGGTTGCAGTGAGCCAAGGTCGCGCCACTGCACTCCAGCCTGGGCAACAGTATGAGACTCTGCCTCAAAAAAAAAAAAAAAAAAAAAAAAAAAAAAAAAATATATATATATATATATATATATACACACACACACACACACATACAAAAATTAGCCAGGTGTGGTGGCAGATGCCTATAATTCCAGATACTTGGGAGACTGAAGCAGGAGAATAGCTTGAACCTGGGAGGTAGAGGTTGCAGTGAGCTGAGATCACACCACTGCACTTCAGCCTGGGTGACAGAGTGAGAGTCTGTCTCACCAAAAAAAAAAAAAAAATGCTTAAATTCTCTCTCTATGCTCTGAAGTATAGATTTGCTGCCCTATATTCTCTACAACTCAGCTATGTGGGACAGATTAACTTGTTCCATTTACAGAGACACAGTTTTAATCCACTGTCCTTTCATTTATTTTTATTATTATTATTTTTCTTTAGAAACAGAGTCTCACTCTGTCACCCACACCGGAGTGCAGTGGTGCCAGTCACACCTCACTGCAACCTCCAACTTCTGGGCTGAAGTGACCCCACCCACCTCAGCCTCCCAAGTAACTGGGAGAGCACGCACATACCGTCACACCCAGTTATTTCATTTTTTAAAAAATTTTTTGGTAGAGATGAGGTCTGGCCATTTTGCCCTAGGCTGGTCTCAAACTTCAGGCCTCAAGGGATCCTCCTGTCTTGGCCTCTCCATGAGCTGATGTATTAGTCATTTTCACACAGCGGATAAAGACATACCTAAAACTGGGTAAATTATAAAGAAAAAGAGGCTTAATGGACTCACAGTTCCACATGTCTGAAGAAGCCTCATCACAATCATGGTGGAAGGCAAAAGGCACATCTTACGTGGCAGCAGGCAACAGAGAGAATGAGAGCCAAGCAAAAGGGGTTTCCCTTTACAAAACCATCAGATCTCATAAGACTTATTCACTACCACGCAAACGGCATGGGGGAACCGCCCCCATGATTCAGTTCTCTCTCACCAGGTCCCTCCCATAACACGTGGGAAATTATGGGAGCTACAATTCAAGGTCAGATTTGGGTGGGGACACAGGCAAACCCTATCAGTTGGGATTACAGGTGTGAGCCACTACTCCCGGTCCCAAATGTCCTCTAAAATGAGTGAGTTTTTTCAGTCTCATGGCTAAAATTTTATTTTATTTTTGAGACAGGGTCTCGCTCTGTCACTCAGGCTGCAGTGCAGTGTGCAATCATGGCTCACTGCAGCCTCGACCTCCTGGGCTCAAGTGATCCTCCTACCTCAGCCTCCCACGTAGCTGGGACTACAGGTGGGTGGCACCATGCCTGGCTAATTCTTAAATTTTTTGTAGAGACATGGTCTCACTGTGTGGCCCAAGCTGGTCTAGAACTCCTGGGCTCAGTGATACTCCAGCTTTAGCCTCCCAAAGTGCTGGGATTACAGGTGTGAGCCACCACACCCAGACTCTGCTAGATGTTTCAAAGTCATAAAACAGTTGTTTTGTGACATTTTGGATACTTGCTTGATTTGTCTGTGAGCTTATGTCTCTGGTGTTGAGCCTTTAGATTCTGGAGTCTAGACAGGTGGCCGTGGTGAGGCTTGGACTTAGTTTGGGGATCCAGCAGGAGGTAGATCTGATACAGCAAAGTGGTACCAGGCCAGACCTCCAGAGAGGGTTCTTGGATCTCAGGCAAGAAGGAATTCAGGGCAAGTCCACAGTGCAAAGCCTTGTGTGTCCACAAAGCCTAAGCCCTGGCTGGTGTTAAACTCGCGGCCTCAAGTGATCCTCCCGCGTCAGCCTCCTAAAGTGCTCGATGACAGGCCTGAGTCACTGACATGCCTGACAACATTGAGATTGTAAAAATGTTCAGAACTTAAAAAAAAACCCAAAAAGCAAAAAACCTGAACTCATAAAATTGCTAACCTCACATCGAGCAGAACAAGAATTAACTACACTGGACTGAAATTAATTTTTAATAATTCTTTTTGTTTGAAACATTGCTGTTTGTATGTTTTGCTTTCCAGAGTCAAAAAAACTTTTTTTTTCTTTTAAGCTATTTATAACAACTGGGTAAGTATAACCCCTAACTCCTTTTCTGTTAAAATGTACATCTGCATAACTTATTTATTTTTTTGAGATGGAGTTTCCCTCTTGTTGCCCAGGCTGGAGTGCAATGGCATGATCTTGGCTCACTGCAACTTCTGCCTCCCAGGTTCAAGCGATTCTTCCACCCCAGCCTCCCGAGTAGCTGGAATTACAGGCGCCCACCACCACACCCAGCTAATATTTTGTATTTTTAGTAGAGATGGGGTTTCACCATGTTGGTCAGGTTGGTCTTGAACTTCTGACCTCAAGTGATCCACCCTCCTCAGCCTCCCAAAGTGCTGGGATTACAGGCGTGAGCACACCCAGCCTCATCTAGATAACTTTCAAGTGCATATTTCAACGTATGTATGGTTATTTAGGCTGATTTTCAAGTTGTATACTTGAATAGCTTTCTGAAGATAGGTTAAAGGCATGCTTACTTTCCAGGACTTTTGAGGAGGTAGATCTGTCAGAAGTGTTTGAACAAGAGCAACTCCATCTTGAATAGGAGCTGGGTAAAATGAGGCTGAGACCTACTGGGCTGCATTCCCAGATGGTTAAGACTTTCTTTTTTTTTTTTTTTTTTTTTTGAGACGGAGTCTTGCTCTGTCGCCCAGGCTGGAGTGCAGTGGCCGGATCTCAGCTCACTGCAAGCTCCGCCTCCCGGGTTTACGCCATTCTGCTGCCTCAGCCTCCTGAGTAGCTGGGACTACAGGTGTCCGCCACCACGCCCGGCTAGTTTTTTGTACTTTTTAGTAGAGACGGGGTTTCACCGTGTTAGCCAGGATGGTCTCGATCTCCTGACCTCATGATCCGCCCGTCTCGGCCTCCCAAAGTGCTGGGATTACAGGCTTGAGCCACCGCGCCCGGCCGGTTAAGACATTCTAAGTCATAGGATGAGACAGGAGGTAGGCACACAATACAGGTCATACAAACCATGCTGATAAAACAGGTGGCTGAAAGAAGGTGGCTAAATGCCACCAAAACCAAGACGGTGATGAGAGTGACCTCTGGTCTTCCTCACTGCTACACTCCCACCAGCGCCATGAGTTTACAAATGCCAGGACAACGTCAGGAAGTTACCCTATATGGCCTAAAAAGGGGAGGCATGAATAATACACCCTTGTTTAGCATATCATCAAGAAATAACCATAAAAATGGGCAACCAGCAGCCTTCAGGGCTGCTGTTTATGGAGTAGCCATAAACATTCTTTTCTTTTACTTTCTTAATAAACTTGGCCAGGCGCAGTGGCTCAGGCCTGTAATCCCAGCACTTTGGGAGGCCGCGGCAGGGGGACCACGAGGTCTGGAGATGGAGACCATCCTGGCTAACATAGTGAAACCCCGTCTCTGCTAAAAAAAAAAAAAAAAAATACAAAAAAATTAGCCGGGCGTGGTGGCGGGCGCCTGTAGTCCCAGCTACTGGGGAAGCTGAAGCAGGAGAATGGCGCGAACCCGGGAGGCGGAGCTTGCAGTGAGCCGAGATTGCGCCACTGCACTCCAGCCTGGGCGACAGAGCAAGACTCTGTCTCAAAAAATAAAAAATAAGGCCGGGCGCGGTGGCTCAAGCCTGTAATCCCAGCGCTTTGGGAGGCCGAGACGGGCGGATCACGAGGTCAGAAGATCGAGACCATCCTGGCTAACATGGTGAAACCCCGTCTCTACTAAAAAATACAAAAAACTAGCCGGGTGAGGTGGCGGGCGCCTGTAGTCCCAGCTACTCGGGAGGCTGAGGCAGGAGAATGGCGTAAACCCGGGAGGCGGAGCTTGCAGTGAGCTGAGATCCGGCCACTGCACTCCAGCCCGGGCGACAGAGCGAGACTCCGTCTCAAAAAAAAAAAAATAAAAAATAAAAAAAAAATAAAAAATAAAAAATAAAAAATAAAACAAACAAACAAACAAACTTGCTTTTGCTTTGCATTGTCGACTTGCCCTTGCCTGAGATCCAAGAACCCTCTCTGGGGTCTGGATCGGGACCCCTTTCCTGTAACGTATCTACCTCCTGCTGGATCTCCCAACCAAAACTATTACTAGAGAAGGATGTCTCCTTTCCTCAAAAAGGAGAGCCCGTAAAACGGTTGGAGGTAAGGGCTGTGCTAAAGCAAGCAGTGGTTTCTGATGGGCGGATGCTCCCCTCACGATTCCTGCTGGCAGATGTGAAAAGCCCTCCTTCAGAAATACGTCTGTGGGTTATTTCCCAGATAAAAGCAATACACTCGGCCGGGCGTGGTGGCTCACTCCTGTAATCCCAGCACTACGGGAGGCCGAGGCGCACGGATCAGGAGGTCAGGAGTTCGAGATCAACCTGGCCAATATGGCGAAACCCCGTAATCTACTAAAAATTGGCTGGGTGTGGTGGCAGGCACCTGTAGTCCCAGCTACTCGTGAGGCTGAGGCAGAAGAACCGCTTGAACCCAGGAGGTGGAGGTTGCAGTGAGCCGAGATCGTGCCACTGCACTCCAGCCTGGGCGACAGAGCGAGACTCCGTCTCAAAAAAAAAAAAAAAAAAAAAAAAAAAAAAAAATTCTGACACAAACAAAGCACTGGGACAACTGAGGGGTGAATATACCAATTTCCCCTTAAAGGAGGTCCTCTAGAAAACTTATTTACTTTAAATTTTATACCAGCAACTTTCCGCCCTAGAAACAGGAAGACTGAGGTTCTGGTTATTCCCGATTTGAATGATCTGCACAGTAATGTGGAGATAAACGTTCACCTCTAGGCCTCACCATTCATTTACGCCGGGAACTGGGTGAGCCCCCAGCTGCACCCCTGCAAGGGAGCCAGGGCCGCGGGTCTTCCTGAGCCAAAGCTGCAGAGCGGCGATGGGGACGCCGGCGTCCGCGGCGGCCCAGCCTGGCGGAGAGGAGCCTGCGCGCCTCAACCCCACCTCCGCCATTTCTGCGCGGGTGCGTGTAGGGCGTGGCGGGATGAGCTCAGCGCCCCGGAGCCCGCCGGGCCCCAGGCCCACCTTGGAGACCCCCGCTCCAGCCAGCGGCCCCTCCTCTCCACTTCCCCGCAAGCACCAGTTGTAGGGCAGCCGCCTGCCCCGGAAAGCTGCTTGCACTTACTGGGGAGGTGGAGGCCGGGGAGGGGGAACCGTGCGAGGCCGGGGGCCCCTGGAGAGGGCTGGGGAGGAGGGGTGCTGGAGAGCATGGACGTCTGACCCGAACGAGAAGGCTCTGGAATTCTAGACAGTCTTGCACCAGTCCCCGGTACAAAGAGACCCGAAACTGGGAGTGAGAACCAAGGACTGTGGCCCCGAAATTCTTCCAGCGCTCTGGGTCCTTCCTCTTTCCTGGCCTATCAACTCAATTAGATAATAGGATACCGGATAATTTCTGAGGACTTCTCAGAGGCCCCAGAATTCTCAGAATTTGCTGATGGGGCAGTTACATAGGAGTGAGGGAAAAAACTTTTAAAAGAAATTATCAAGTAGACTGATGAAGGTGAGACACAGATTTCTGAAAGCTACACGAAGGATGAAAGTAAATTCTAATTCAACACACAATAAATGAGCATGCAAAGTAACTTTTTGCTTTTGTCTTTTGAGACAGGGTCTCGCTCTGTTGTCCAGGCTGGAATAGAGTGGTGCGGTCTCGGCTCACTGCAACCTCTGCCTCCCGGGTTCAAGCGATTCTCATGCCCCAGCCTCCCAAGTAGCTGGGACCATAAGCCACACCACCACGCCAGGATAATAGTTTTTATTATATTTTTTTGTAGAGACGGGGTCTCCCTATATTGCCCAGGCTGGTCTGCAACTCATGAACTCAAGTGATCCTCCCACATAGGCCTCCCAAAATGCTGGGATTACAGGTGTGAGCCACCACGCCCGGTCCAAACATATGAATCTAGGGGGACATAACTGGAATGAATGTTTATGTCCCCCTAGATTCCTATGTTGAGATCTTAACCCCACTGTGATGGCATTAGGAAGTGGGGCTTTGGGAGGTGATAGGTCATGAAGATGGAGCACTCATAAATGGAATTAGTGCCCTTATAAAAGAGACCCCAGAGAGCTCTACCCACCCCCACCATAGAAAGATAGCCCTCTATGAACCAGGGAGGGGATCTCCACCATTTGATTATACCAGCACCTTGATTTGGGACGTCTAAGCCTCCAGAAATAAATGTTTGCTCATGTCACCCCGTCTGTGGTACAGGTTGAGTATCTATCCCTTATCTGAAATGCTTGGGAGCAGTGGTGGTTTGGATTTTGGATATTGGATTTTTTTAAAATTTTGGAATGTTTACAAATACATAATGAGGTATCTTGAAGACGGGAATCGAATCTAAACATAAAATTCATTTTTCTTTTTCTTTTTTTTTTTTTTTTTGAGACGAGTTTCGCTCTGTCGCCCAGGCTGGAGTGCAGTGGCCAGATCTCAGCTCACTGCAAGCTCCGCCCCCCGGGTTCCCGCCATTCTCCTGCCTCAGCCTCCTGAGTAGCTGGGACTACAGGCGCCTGCCACCTAGCCCGGCTAGTTCTTTGTATTTTTTAGTAGAGACGGGGTTTCACTGTGTTAGCCAGGATGGTCTTGATCTCCTGACCTCGTGATCCGCCCGTCTCGGCCTCCCAAAGTGCTGGGATTACAGGCTTGAGCCACCGCGCCCGGCCTCATTTTTCTTTCTTTAAAAAAAGAGAAAAGAAAAAAAAAGCCAGTGTCTTGCTCTGTGGCCCAGCTGGAGTGCAGTGGTGGGGTCATAGCTCGCTGCAGTCTCAAACTCAGGCTCAGCCAGGTGCCATTGTGCCTGGCTGGTTTTTTGTTTTTTGTTTTTTAATGTTTATTGATACAGTCTCCCTGACTGACCTGAAACTCCTGGCCTCAAGCAATCCTCCTGCCTTAACCTCCCAAAGTGCTGGGATTATAGGTGTGATGCCACCACACCTGGCTCATTTATGTTTTATATACACCTTATAGTTATAACCCAAAGCTAATTTTGTACAGTATTTTAAAGAACATGATCTAACCATCACAAGGTCAAGTGTGCACTTTTCCACTTGTGGCGTCATCTTTTCTTGTCATTTGGCCAGTGAACCAGAGACCTGCGCTTCTCTCTCCTGGCCTTGGGGCTACAGTTTGTCCTTCTCAGATATGCTAACTGAACCCTGCTACCCGTTAAGATGCCCTTAGCCTGACGAGAACCTTTCACTAACACCTTGTTGTCTTTTTCGTTTGTTTTCAGAGACAGGATGTTCACTATTGCCCAGGCTAGATGCAGTGGTACAATCACAGCTCGCTGCAGCCTTGACTTCCTGAGTTCAAACAGTCTTTTCGAGGCCAGACGCAGTGGCTCACGCCTGTAATCCCAGCACTTTGGGAGGCTGAGGCAGGGGTATCACTTGAGGTCAGCAGTTCGAAACCAGCCTGGCCAACATGGTGAAATCCCATGTCTACTAAAAATACAAAAATTAGCCGGACATGGAGACACACACCTGTAGTCCCAGCTACTCAGGAGGCTGCGGCAGGAGAATTGCTTGAGGTCGGGAAGCAGAGGTTGCAGTGAGCCAAGATGGTGCCACTACACTCCACCCTGGGTGACGGAGCAAGACTCTGTCTCAAGAAAAAAAAAAAAAAATCCTCTGGAGTAGCTGGGAATCTGGGTGTGAGCCACCATGCCTACTTAATTGTTTTATTAAGTTATTTGTTTTTTGTAGAGATTTGCCTATCCTGGTCTTTAACTCCTGGGCTCAAATGATCTGCCCGCCTTAACCTCCCAAGGCTGGGATTCAGGGGTGAGCCACCATGCCTGGCCCACTTTGTTGTCTTGAAAGACCCATTATAACATGTGACAGTGTTTATGAAAAAATTATGATGCTACTGATTAAAGAACAGTTAGGCAGACTTTATTCAGGCGGCCAATCGAGATAAGTATAGGGACCACCACAACAGTGTTTTACAGTGGGGAAGAGAGATTGGCTCAACTCTGAACACAAATAAAGGTGGAAATTTATAGCCAAGGAGCAGGGTGGGGGCCAGCGGAAAATTACTAAGAAGAAACCCCACGGGTGCAGGGATTCTGGCTAAATGGACCTAACAGGACTCTTGCTAAAGGCAGGCCATGGTGATCAGACATTACCTAGGGGACGATGGAGGACAAGGAACCTGATCAGATATCACGGTGATCAGATACCACATCACCAGAGGCATGATGGAGAATGAGGAACTCAATTAGATATCAAGGGTGATCAGTATCAATAGTGCAGGATTCTGGCTAACCTGACCTAGCAGGATTAAACAATGCAGAGATAAACACAGAAGCCCAAAAATCAGGGCTTGAGAAGAGTTCAGGAGCATGAGTAGAGTTTGGTTCAGAAAATCTTTGTCAATAGCAGTTCTGCCTATTTTTTTTTTTTTGATATGAAGTTTCCCTCTTGTTGCCCAGGCTGGAGTACAGTGGTGCGATCTCGGCTCACTGCAACCTCCGTCTCCCAGGTTCAAAGGATTCTACTGTCTCAGCCTCCCAAGTTGCTGGGATTACAGCGATCTGACACCTCGCCCAAATAATTTTCTGTATTTTTAGTAGAGACAGCGCTTCACCATGTTGGCCAGGCTGGTCTCCAACTCCTGACCTCAGGTGATCCAAAGTGCTGGGATTACAGGTGGGAGTCACCACACCGGCCTAGTCCTGCCTTCTTCTAACAGAATAGAGCAGGAATTATCAGAGCACATGCCTTTCTTGGGGATGCAGGCAAAAAATCATAAACTCCAGCCTGCAGAGTAAAATCCAAATTCTTTAGCTTGGTGTACCCGGGGGGCCTCCAGGTCTTATCTCCAAGTCTGTCACACAGTTCCCTCCAAATAGTGTTTTCAAGAGGCTTGGCCGGGCGTGGTCGCTCATGCCTGTCATCCCAGCACTTTGGGAGGTCCAGGTGGGCAGATTGCTTGAGGCCAGGAGTTTGAGATCAGCCTGGCCAACACGGCAAAACCCCATCTCTACTAAAATTACAAAAATTAGCCGGGCATGGTGGTGCATGCCTGTAATTCCAGCTACTTGGGAGGGTGAGGAATGAGAATTGCTTGCACCCGGGAGGCAGAGGTTGCCATGAGCTGATCGTACCACCACACTCCAGCCTGGGCAACAGAGTGAGGCTCTGTCTCAAAAAAAAAAAAAAAAAAAAAAAAAAGAGGCCCCACCTTTGTGTAGGTCTCCAGGGTGCCCTTCCCTCTTTCTTTTAAGCTGGTGAATCCCCAATAAGCCTGAAACAAACCTAAAAGATGCCCCCTTGGAGCCATCCCTGGCTGATGACAGGGCAGGGAAGTCCAGAGCTAATGTGGGCCTGCTGATTTTCCTGCTGGTTCTTCTCCAAATGCACTGTGCCCTAGTCACCTGCAGGCTGCCCCTCCTGGCTGTGAACACCTCTGTAGGGAAAGAAGCTTCTTGTTCTTGGAGTTCAGAAGATGATACCCCAAAATGAAGACCTCAGTAGCAGCCTCAGAAGCAAATTTTCTCTGAGACCTTTTCCTGCCTTCCTGTCTCTGGCCCCTCGTTTTCCCCTGAGGCCAATAATAGAAACTAGAATTCTTCTCCAAAGTGAAACCAGAATCCCTTTTCCCTAAAGCCAGCCATTATACCTAAAAATATTAATCTAACTTCCCCCCACCTTTCTGTATAAAAAGTGACCATAAATAAATAATCTGACCTACCTTTTTGGACTGTAGGTCATAAGACCCCCAGCCACCATCCCATAGAGGGCCTGCCCCATAGCCAGAAGAAATGCTGCACGGGAAAGCCAGGAAGAATCTAAGCAGGTGCCCTGCTGGGTTTCCCCACTCGGCCTGTTAGCCTTAGATGATGCCCTTTTCCCCAGTCATTTCTCTGTGCTGCTATCTACACTTTGTTGAACCTCAGCATAAAAATAGACAGTTTTCCACCGGGCATGGTGGCTCTCGCCTGTAATCCCAGCACTTTGGGAGGCTGAGGCAGGCAGATCAACAGGTTAGGAGTTCGAGACCAGCCTGACCAACATGGTGAAACTCCCATCTCTACTAAAAATACAAAAATCAGCTGGGCATCGCGGCGCATACCTGTAATCCCAGCTACTCAGGAGGCTGAGGCAGGAGAATCGCTTGAACCCGGGAGGTGGAGGTTGCAGTGGGCGACAAAGCGAGACTCCATCTCAAAAAATAAAAATAAAAAAATAGATGGCTTTTCCCTGTGTCTTTTGGTCTTCATTCTGAAGGCTTCTGAGTCATTTAGAACTATGATCGAATAATCTGTATGCCTTTTCTCCTATTCATCTGAATTTTGTCAGTTGATTTTTCAGCAAACCTTCAGAGGGCAGTTCCCTTGGCTGCTACACTGTCTTGGTGGTGGGAGGGGAGACTTACCAGGGAGGCATTTTGTTCCTCTCCCTGGGAGGTGGCCGCCCACCTCTTTGCATTACTGTCAGTCTCACTTATTTCATCTTCCGATTGCACCCGTGGGGTTTCCAGGTCATCCAGAATAAGCCCCACTTGCTCACGCTTGAGTGAGGCTGCTGTCTGATTTGATACCCAGTAAATGCCAAGTTGAATTAACTCAGAGGGAAAGAAATAAAGGCCCTAAGGTCTGTTGGCAATTATCTCGATATTCCAGGAGACAACTCAACAAAAGGCAACCAGAATTCAAAAAAGCTGATGGATCGGAGTTGGGGGACATTGTAAATTTTAACCAGTGAGGTGTGGGAACTAAAAGGCAGGGGAAAAGCTGGTCATGGGGGTGTGTGCCTGTAATCCTGGCTACTTGGGAAAATCACATGGGCCTAGGAGTTCAAGATTGCCTGGGCAATGTGGCAAGACTTCGTTTCAAAAAAAAAGTGAGCCAGGCATGGTGGCTCACGCCTGTAATCCCAGCACTTTGGGAGGCTGAGGTGGGTGGATCACAAGGTCAGGAGTTTGAGACCAGCCTGGCCAGCACGGTGAAACCCCTGTCTCTACTAAAAATACAAAAAATTAGCCGGGCATGGTGGCAGGCGCCTATGGTCCCAGCTACTCAGGAGGCTGAGGCAGGGGAATCGCTTGAATCCGGCAGGCGGAGGATGCAGGGAGCCGAGATCGCGCCACTGCACTCCAGCCTGGGCGACAGAGTGAGACTCCATCTCAAAAAAAAAAAAAGTGTTGGTGGGTAAAGCTGAAGGTGACAAGTTTCAAGTCTCAATGCAGCATTTCAGATTTGTTTATAAGATATTTAATGTGAACAGTCTGGTAACATTATAAAACAAGCAAAAATATTCAATGTGTACAGTCTGGTAACAATCATTATAAAACAAGCATATAGGATGGCAGCAAGTTTCCTAAGACTGTCGGTCAAGTCAGTGGGTGTCAGAGGGTGGGTGGGTACAAGCCTCTGTTTATTTCCCAGGGCTGCTGTCATGATTGCCATGAACTGAGTGGCCTGAAACAAAAGAGTCAGAAATCAAGGCATCTGCAGGGCCATGCTGTCTCCAAAGGCTCTGAGAATGGATCCCTCCTTGCCTCCTCCTAGACTCTGGTGAATGACAGCCATCCGTGGTGCTCCTGACCTTGTACACATCCCTCCAGTCTCCGTCTCTATCATCTCACATGGCCTTATAGGGACACCTGTCACTGGATGTTGGGCCTACTCTAACTCATGATGACCTTTATTCAGTATCATCTTAACTTGATGACATCTGCAAATATTCTATTTCCAAATTAATTCACATTTTCAGGAACCAAAAGTTAGGACACAAACCTTGTTAGGGGACACAATTTTACCCAAGGACTCTCCCTGCCACCCCTATTTGCACATGCAGTGAACTGGGCCTGAAGGAACAGGGACAGAAGACAACTAGCAAAGTTAAAAAAAAAAAAAAAAACAGTAGCTACAGAGTGCTGAAGAATTCCTGCAACAGATCATGCTATGATTATAAGATTTAGTGGCCGGGCGCGGTGGCTCAAGCCTGTAATCCCAGCACTTTGGGAGGCCAAGACGGGCGGATCACGAGGTCAGGAGATCGAGACCATCCTGGCTAACACGGTGAAACCCCGTCTCTACTAAAAAATACAAAAAACTCGCCGGGCGAGGTGGCGGGCGCCTGTAGTCCCAGCTACTCCGGAGGCTGAGGCAGGAGAATGGCATAAACCCGGGAGGCGGAGCTTGCAGTGAGCTGAGAACTGGCCACTGCACTCCAGCCCGGGCGACAGAGTGAGACTCCGTCTCAAAAAAAAAAAAAAAAAAAAAAAAAAAAAAGATTTAGTGGCCTGGCATGGTGGCTCATACCTATAATCCCAAGACTTTGAGAGGCCAAGGTGAGAGGATGCCTCGAGCCCAAGAGTTCGACACCAACCTGAGCAACATAGTGAGACTGCCTCTACAAAAAATTTAACAATTTAGCAGGGCGTGGTGGCACATGCCTGTAGTCCCAGCTACTTGAGAGGCTGAGGTGGGAGGACTGCTTGAGTCCAGGATGTAGAGGCTACAGTGAGCTGTGACTGTGCCACTGCACTCCAGCCTAGGCAACAGAGATCCTGTCTCAGAGAAATAAATAAATAAAATAAAAGACTTAGAGAAAGTACTTGGAATGTTTGGAGGTGGAGAGGAATTCAGAATACTTCATGTGGGAGCACAAATAACTGGCAGGTGGCGTCTGCATTAGGGTTCTTCAGAGAAACAGAACCAGCAGGATACAGATGGAAACAGATAGATGAAGATGGTATTCATTATGGAAACTGGCTTGAATGATTATAGAGACTGAGAAGCCTTATGATATGCAATCTGCAGGCTGGAGAAACAGGGAAGCTATTGGTGTAACTCTCAGTCCAAGGCTGAAGGCCTACGAAACTGGGGGACCACTGTCAGAGTATGAAGCTGCAAGAACCTGGAGCCCCAGTGTCTAACGCCAGGAGAAGGTGGGTGCTCCAGCTCAAGAAGAAAAGAGAATTCCTCCTTCATCTGCCTTTTCACTCTCTCTGGGCGTTCAACAGATTGGATAATGCCGGCCCACATCAGTGAGGGCAAATTTTCATTACTCAGTCTGATTCAAATGCCAGTCTCTTTGGGAAACACTGTGCAGACACACCTGGAGTTATTGTTTTACCAGCTATCAGGTCATCCCTTAGCCCAGTCAAGTTGACACCGAAAATTAATTATTACAGTGTTCAGTGGCAGAAGGGCAGATTAAGACACAATAAAATGAGAAACGTCAAATACTATAAAGTTTAAAAGTTTATATGCAGCTAATAGAGGAGGAAGAAGGACTGTGATGAGCAAGAACCTGCTAAGTATCTCGAACTCTGCGCTGGCTATTTAAGTGCCAGATTTTGTTCTATCCATTTGGACCAGGTGTATCAACAGTTTATGAATGGAAAAATTAACCCATCACCTCCCACCACTTAAGCAACACACATAGCAAGGGGGCAGAAACAGAATTTGCCTGTACGTGGGTCTGACAGAAGGAAAATACCCAGGGTAGGGACAGCATGGCTTAAACTGCACCTTAGTGAGCAGGCTGGAGAGAGATGCTGAGGTCAGGAAGAAGTCTGTGCTCTGAGATGGAACCAGGACACATAGCAGGGTATGGGATCCAGGATGAGGTCTGTGCTCTGAGCTGGAATCAGGACACATAACAGGGTATGGGATCCAAGATGAGGTCTGTGCTCTGAGCTGGAATCAGGACACACATCAGGGTATGGGATCCAGGATGAGGTCTGTGCTATGAGGTGAAATCAGGATATGGGTTAGGGTTTCTAAGTGGGATTGCACAGACAAAAATAAATCTAAGATGCATTGAGGCTCCCAGACTTTTTATCAATTGGCAAATACTAGATGTGAGGAGAGAAATGCAGAGTTGTCAGAGATGACTTGAATTTCAGAAAATGCTATGGAAAGAGTAAGGTGGCAAGAAGCTGAACAGAATTGATAGTTACATGTTTTGTTTGAGACAGGGTCTCGCTCTGTTGCCTAGGCTGGAGTGCAGTGGCACAATCATAGCTCAACTCCTTGGCTCAAGCGATCTTCCGGCTTCAGCCTCCTGAGTAGCTGAGATTACAAGTGTATGCCACTCTGCCCAGCTAATTTTTGAATTTTTTCTTTTTTTTTTTTTTTTTTTTTTTGAGGCGGAGTCTCGCTCTGTCGCCCGGACTGGAGTGCAGTGGCCGGATCTCAGCTCACTGCAAGCTCCGCCTCCCGGGTTTACGCCATTCTCCTGCCTCAGCCTCCCGAGTAGCTGGGACTACAGGCGCCTGCCACCTCGCCCGGCTAGTTTTTGTATTTTTAGTAGAGACGGGGTTTCACCGTGTTAGCCAGGATGGTCTCGATCTCCTGACCTCGTGATCCGCCCATCTCGGCCTCCCAAAGTGCTGGGATTACAGGCTTGAGCCACCGCGCCCGGCCTAATTTTTGAATTTTTTGCGGAGATGGGTTCTTGCTATGTTGCTTCGGATGGTCTCAAACTTCTGGACTCAAGTGATCCTCCTGCCTTGGTCTCCCAAAGTGCTGGGATTACAGGCATGCGTGAGCCACCATGCCCGGCCAGATACTTTTTAAATTTTCCTAAGTGACATGGCATACAAGGAATAGCTGGACATAAAATTCCAGAAATGTGAGTAAGGATGTTTTCCTCCTTTACTAGATCGACTGAAACACTGTCCTACAATACCGAGGGTCTGCATTTACTCGCCCAAGAACCAATCACCCCATTTAAGGCCTGCAGCAAACCCTTCTTTTCTGGAAGGCAGAGTCCAAACTCTACTCAGGGCTCCAACTTCCTGGGATGGTGGTGAAAATTAAGCAATACAACGCAGATAATATACCTAGCAAATGCTGAACATATTCTGTACAAAGTCTACTTCCCCATCCCTCCCTCGCTCAGACACACACACATACCCCTGTAACACTGGGTCCCACTATTCTCTTTCTCTGAACATCAGTTTCTCTCCTGAAATTCCAGGATCCTGGGATTCAACCCATTTAAGGAGCAGACAGCAAAGACGATCACAAAAGATCAAACTCACATTCATGGAAACATCTGCAGAACTGTAACGATCAGGGTGTTTTCCTCCTAAGAGAGTCAAAATCTCTCCAGGCTGGGCACGGTGGCTCACACCTGTAATTCCAGCACTTTGGGAGGCTGAGGCAGGCGGATCACGAGGTCAGGAGTTCAAGACCAGCCTGACCAACATGGTGATACCCTGTCTCTACTAAAAATACAAAAATTAGCCAGGCGTGGTGGCACACACCTGTAATCCCAGCTACTCAGGAGGCTGAGGCAGGAGAATCACTTGAACCCAGGAGGCGGAGGTTGCAGCGGGCCGAGATGGCACCCTGCACTCCAGCCTGGCGACAGAACGAGACTCCATCTCAAAACAACAACAACAAAAAACAACAACAACAAAAACAAAACAAGACAAAACCTCTCCAGGAGCGAACGTGAGAAAATCTGCAAGATCTGCAAGGACTGAGAAAAGAGAACAGGCAGCCCTGGCTTTCATCAGACTAAGGAGACAGAGTAACCCACCGTGCATTCACAGGACACATGCTTTTCCCCAAGGTCTTGCCGAAGCTTTGAAACGCCACAACACCCACTTGACAGACAGACTCCTGCTTTCTAACCAAGAACGCCCTTAGACCCACTTGCTACACTCATTTATGACTGGGGGAACGCAATGACTAAGGCATCCTTGCCTCCTGACAGCCCATCACCCTTAGTGAACCCCTACTTCTCCTGAGCCCACCTCTAAACAACAACCAGTGCAGATGTGACTCCCACTTCCCTGACACATTATCCATTATTAAAACTTCATACCTTGACATCACACACAGGCGGTGAGTCCCCCAAGCAACTAGGCACACTGGTGTGATAAGCCTGGTCTCCGCCTCCAGGTCCCCTTCTTGCCTTCCCCTGACTGTGACCCAGTGACATTCCAATGCACCAGTAAAATCCCCTCATACCTTCTGCTTGTGTGCCCCACCCTGACCCCTGACACAGGTACTAGCCCACAGGTTCTCTCTTTCTCAACCCTCCACCTGCACTGCGGAGCCTGGGCCCTTAGCTCTCCTCCAACACGGCCTCTGCACGCATGCGGTGCCGCCCCCTCCAGGACCTTGGAGCATCATAAATCCTGTAATTTCATATCATTCTTGGACTGTAATTGCTGCAGCCACTTGGGAGTGATTGTTAAAGATCTCACGAGGGAGACTTACTCCCATACTTATATCACACCTGACATCATCCTCCTCCTCCCCTCCCCCTCCCCCCACCATCTGGAGCCAAACCTCACAAAAATACTTCTCCCCTTATCAAGCCATGTTCCAGCCTCCTCTGAATGCTGTGCCCCCCCCCCCCCCCCCGCCCACCGCCCCCAGCTCACTGCATCAAGACAATAAATCTGGTCATTTCAGCAAATCTGAATTTGTTGAGGCACAAGCTCGTCCCTGATGGTCTGGCTGAATAAGCATGAACAACCCAATGCTCAAGAATAGCTCCAAATACCAATGTTTGGGGTCTTTGTTTTATTTTCTTGACTGTAGCATCCAATGCTGATTTCAAGGAAAAAGATGTCATCTCTTTAGTGACAACTTGGCCATTTTCAGAGGTACTTTCACTGGAGCCCCTGAGAGTGGGTTATGTCAGTCCACCTGCAAATCTCAAAGTGTTTTTGCTTTCAAAAAAAAAAAAACAGATGAACAGGCCTCTGCGACAGCTGGGAGGCCTCTATAGTGAGAAAATGTCATCACACAAAGCTGTTTCACTGAACAGCTTCTCACTGACCCATTTCCACAGGCCACAACAAGGGACCAGATTAATGCCTTGCTGTCCATGCACCCTAGAAGTCTGTGACTAACACAGTAAGAACCAGCACTACTGTTCCTAGAGCCACAGTCTATTGAGTGTCTACTATACCCAGCTTACCACAGAGCTTCTTGCACTGCCAAAAGCATGCAAGTCCCTGGTGCCTGGTTAGCCACACAAGCTGTGGTTGGGGCCTGTGGGTTCTGACAGCTCCCAGAGGAGGCAGGTGCAGTTGGTCTGGTGATGGGGCTTCACCTATTTGCACACCTGTATTTGTCATCGGTCTACAAGCACATTATGTGGAATGACGCCCTCCTCTGCAGGGGTCGATGTCACAGTGGAATGGCTGCCCACCCGCAAAGCACTGGGCTTTCGGTGGCGAATCACATCTCCCTGTGCACACTTCACTGTGCAGGTCATACATAATTCACGCAAAGCACTGGGCTTTCGGTGGCGCATCACATCTCCCTGTGCACACTTCACTGTGCAGGTCATACATAATTCACGCAAAGCACTGGGCTTTCGGTGGCGCATCACATCTCCCTGTGCACACTTCACTGTGCAGGTCATACATAATTCACGCAAAGCACTGGGCTTTCGGTGGCGCATCACATCTCCCTGTGCACACTTCACTGTGCAGGTCATACATAATTCACGCAAAGCACTGGGCTTTCGGTGGCGCATCACATCTCCCTGTGCACACTTCACTGTGCAGGTCATACATAATTCACGCAAAGCACTGGGCTTTCGGTGGCGCATCACATCTCCCTGTGCGCGCTTCACTGTGCAGGTCATACATAATTCACGTAAAGCACTGGGCTTTCGGTGGCGCATCACATCTCCCTGTGCGCGCTTCACTGTGCAGGTCATACATAATTCACGTAAAGCACTGGGCTTTCGGTGGCGCATCACATCTCCCTGTGCGCGCTTCACTGTGCAGGTCATACATAATTCACGTAAAGCACTGGGCTTTCGGTGGCGCATCACATCTCCCTGTGCGCGCTTCACTGTGCAGGTTATACATAATTCACGTAAAGCACTGGGCTTTCGGTGGCGCATCACATCTCCCTGTGCGCACTTCACTGTGCAGGTTTATACATAATTCACGTAAAGCACTGGGCTTTCGGTGGCGCATCACATCTCCCTGTGCGCGCTTCACTGTGCAGGTCATACATAATTCACGTAAAGCACTGGGCTTTCGGTGGCGCATCACATCTCCCTGTGCGCGCTTCACTGTGCAGGTTTATACATAATTCACGTAAAGCACTGGGCTTTCGGTGGCGCATCACATCTCCCTGTGCGCGCTTCACTGTGCAGGTCATACATAATTCACGTAAAGCACTGGGCTTTCGGTGGCGCATCACATCTCCCTGTGCGCGCTTCACTGTGCAGGTCATACATAATTCACGCAAAGCACTGGGCTTTCGGTGGCGCATCACATCTCCCTGTGCGCGCTTCACTGTGCAGGTCATACATAATTCACGCAAAGCACTGGGCTTTCGGTGGCGCATCACATCTCCCTGTGCGCGCTTCACTGTGCAGGTCATACATAATTCACGCAAAGCACTGGGCTTTCGGTGGCGCATCACATCTCCCTGTGCGCGCTTCACTGTGCAGGTCATACATAATTCACGCAAAGCACTGGGCTTTCGGTGGCGCATCACATCTCCCTGTGCGCGCTTCACTGTGCAGGTCATACATAATTCACGCAAAGCACTGGGCTTTCGGTGGCGCATCACATCTCCCTGTGCGCACTTCACTGTGCAGGTTTATACATAATTCACGCAAAGCACTGGGCTTTCGGTGGCGCATCACATCTCCCTGTGCGCACTTCACTGTGCAGGTTTATACATAATTCACGCAAAGCACTGGGTTTTCGGTGGCGCATCACATCTCCCTGTGCGCACTTCACTGTGCAGGTCATACATAATTCACGCAAAGCACTGGGCTTTCGGTGGCGCATCACATCTCCCTGTGCGCACTTCACTGTGCAGGTCATACATAATTCACGCAAAGCACTGGGCTTTCGGTGGCGCATCACATCTCCCTGTGCGCACTTCACTGTGCAGGTTTATACATAATTCACGCAAAGCACTGGGCTTTCGGTGGCGCATCACATCTCCCTGTGCACACTTCACTGTGCAGGTCATACATAATTCACGCAAAGCACTGGGCTTTCGGTGGCGCATCACATCTCCCTGTGCACACTTCACTGAGCAGGTCATACATAATTCACGCAAAGCACTGGGCTTTCGGTGGCGCATCACATCTCCCTGTGCACACTTCACTGTGCAGGTCATACATCATCACATCTCCCTGTGCGCGCTTCACTGTGCAGGTCATACATCATCACATCTCCCTGTGCGCGCTTCACTGTGCAGGTCATACATCATCACATCTCCCTGTGCGCACCTCACTGTACAGGTCATACATCATCACATCTCCCTGTGCACACCTCACTGTGCAGGTCATACATCATCACATCTCCCTGTGCACACCTCACTGTGCAGGTCATACATCATCACATCTCCCTGTGCGCACCTCACTGTGCAGGTCATACATCATCACATCTCCCTGTGCGCACCTCACTGTGCAGGTCATACATCATCACATCTCCCTGTGCACACCTCACTGTGCAGGTTTATACATAATTCACGCAAAGCACTGGGCTTTCTGTGGCGCATCACATCTCCCTGTGCACACTTCACTGTGCAGGTCATACATAATTCACGCAAAGCAATGGGCTTCGGTTGTTGGCCGAAATCACATCTCCCTGTGCAAACTTCACTGAGCAGGTCATTACATAATTCACGCCAAAAGCACTTGGCTTTCGGTGGCCGCATCACAATCTCCTGTGCACACTTCACTGTGCAGGTCATACATCATCACATCTCCCTTGTGCGCGCTTCCACTGTGCAGGTCATACATCTCACATCTCCTGTCGCGCTCACTGTGCAGGTCATACATCATCCACATTCTCCCTGTGCGCACCTCATTTACAGGTCAACATCATCACATCTTCCCTGTGAGCACCTCACTGGCAGGTCATACATCATCACATCTCCCTTGTGCGCACCTCACTGTGCAGGTCATACATCATCACATCTCCCGTTGGGCACCTCACTGTGCAGGTCATACATCATCCACATCCCATGTGCGCACCTCACTGGCAGGTCATACATCATCACATCTCCCTGTGCACCTCACTGTGCAGGTTTATACATAATTCACGCAAAGCACTGGGCTTTCTGTGGCGCATCACATCTCCCTGTGCACACTTCACTGTGCAGGTCATACATCATCACAGCTCCCTGAGCACCCTTCACTGGGCAGGTCATACATCATCACAGCTCCCTGCGCGCGCCTCACTGGGCAGGTCATACATCATCACATCTCCCTGCGCGCGGCCTCACTGGGCAGGTCATACATCATCACATCTCCCTGCGCGCGGCCTCACTGGGCAGGTCATACATCATCACATCTCCCTGCGCGCGGCCTCACTGGGCAGGTCATACATCATCACATCTCCCTGCGCCGCCTCACTGGGCAGGTCATACATCATCACATCTCCCTGCGCCGCCTCACTGGGCAGGTCATACATCATCACATCTCCCTGCGCCCGCCTCACTGGGCAGGTATACATCATCACATCTCCCTGCGCCGCCTCACTGGGCAGGTATACATCATCACATCTCCCTGCGCCCGCCTCACTGGGCAGGTATACATCATCACATCTCCCTGCGCCCGCCTCACTGGGCAGGTATACATCATCACATCTCCCTGCGCGCCTCACTGGGCAGGTATACATCATCACATCTCCCTGCGCCCGCCTCACTGGGCAGGTATACATCATCACATCTCCCTGCGCCGCCTCACTGGGCAGGTTTATACATCATCACATCTCCCTGCCCGCCTCACTGGGCAGGTTTATACATCATCACATCTCCCTGCGCCGCCTCACTGGGCAGGTATACATCATCACATCTCCCTGCGCCCGCCTCACTGGGCAGGTTTATACATCATCACATCTCCCTGCGCCCGCCTCACTGGGCAGGTCATACATCATCACATCTCCCTGCGCGCGCCTCACTGGGCAGGTCATACATCATCACATCTCCCTGCGCCCGCCTCACTGGGCAGGTTTATACATCATCACATCTCCCTGCGCCCGCCTCACTGGGCAGGTTTATACATCATCACATCTCCCTGCGCCCGCCTCACTGGGCAGGTTTATACATCATCACATCTCCCTGCGCCCGCCTCACTGGGCAGGTCATACATCATCACATCTCCCTGCGCCCGCCTCACTGGGCAGGTATACATCATCACATCTCCCTGCGCCGCCTCACTGGGCAGGTATACATCATCACATCTCCCTGCGCGCCTCACTGGGGGCAGGTATACATCATCACATCTCCCTGCGCCGCCTCACTGGGCAGGTATACATCATCACATCTCCCTGCGCCGCCTCACTGGGCAGGTATACATCATCACATCTCCCTGCGCCCGCCTCACTGGGCAGGTTATACATCATCACATCTCCCTGCGCCGCCTCACTGGGCAGGTATACATCATCACATCTCCCTGCGCCCGCCTCACTGGGCAGGTTTACATCATCACATCTCCCTGCGCCCGCCTCACTGGGCAGGTTTATACATCATCACATCTCCCTGCGCCGCCTCACTGGGCAGGTTTATACATCATCACATCTCCCTGCCCGCCTCACTGGCAGGTTTATACATCATCACATCTCCCTGCGCCCGCCTCACTGGGCAGGTATACATCATCACATCTCCCTGCGCCCGCCTCACTGGCAGGTATACATCATCACATCTCCCTGCGCCGCCTCACTGGCAGGTATACATCATCACATCTCCCTGCGCGCCTCACTGGGCAGGTTATACATCATCACATCTCCCTGCGCGCGCCTCACTGGGCAGGTATACATCATCACATCTCCCTGCGCCCGCCTCACTGGGCAGGTTTATACATCATCACATCTCCCTGCGCCCGCCTCACTGGGCAGGTTTATACATCATCACATCTC
The DNA here is from genome assembly GCF_007565055.1 of Rhinopithecus roxellana. Taxonomy (NCBI): domain Eukaryota; kingdom Metazoa; phylum Chordata; class Mammalia; order Primates; family Cercopithecidae; genus Rhinopithecus; species Rhinopithecus roxellana. Next base: position 111,769,371 of record NC_044556.1, on the reverse strand, counting down.
CCTGCGCCGCCTCACTGGGCAGGGTATACATCATCACATCTCCCTGCGCCCGCCTCACTGGGCAGGTTTATACATCATCACATCTCCCTGCGCCCGCCTCACTGGGCAGGTTTATACATCATCACATCTCCCTGCGCCCGCTTCACTGGGCAGGTCATACATCATCACATCTCCCTGCGCGCACCTCACTGTGCAGGTCATACATAATTCACGCTTCCCTTTGCTCTTGTCCGTTCGCCTTTCCCCACTGCGAGATGGCCGCCTCACACCCTCTTCCTTGCTCTCACATTTCAGCCCTTTCTCCCTGTCACTTGAGGGCCCTGTGAAGCAGTCAGGGTTCTCCAGAGAAACGGAACAAATAGCATGTGGAGTCGGGGGAGGGAAGGGGTGGGAGATATAGAGCTAGAGATCAAAAGAGAGATGAGAGAGAGAGTGTTTTCTTTTAAGGAACTGATTGGCTTGCAAGTCCAAAAGCTGCAGGGCAGGCTGCAGATCCAGAAAGAGCCGAGGCTGTAGCAAGTCGGAAGGCACGCCGCAGGGGGAATTCCTTCCTCGGGAGACCGCAGTCTCTGCTCTTACGGCCTTTGACAGACTGGACGAAGCCCGCCCATGCTATTGAGGGTAACCCGCTGCATTCCAAGTCTACAGATTTAACTATTAATCACATCTAAAAAACAGCCTCACAGAAACAGCCAGACTGGTGTTTGAACAAAAACTGAGTACCTCAGCTAGCCAAGTTGGCTCATAAAATAAAATGTCACGCTTGCTCCGTACTTTACTGGAGTGTTGGCAAAGTTGGAAGAAGCCTGCCCCAGGCTCTCCCTGCCCAGATCCTGTGGACCTGCCTCAGGTCCAGACGCAGCCTTCCCTGCCTTCTGGCTCCCCACGGGCCCTGGGTGCCAGCCCCCCCTCCTCCAGGCGATGCACTGCAATTTCTCCCATCTTTAAGATGAGACCATTTTTCTCCACGGGGCTGTGTCCACTCTGTCATCTCCCTTCTCCTCCAGAAAGTACCCTAGCCCAGGAACTCCACTGTCTGCTCTGCTCAGGGGCCTCTCTACTAGATTCAATGGGCAGTGTACTTTGCTCATCGGATTCGCTCTTGGGGCTGGATTTATCGCCCTGACCTCTTTCTCTCCTCGAAACACAGGTGCTCACTTGGATTCCAGGGCTCCACACCTGCAATTTTCCTTCTCTCTCAAGGCGGTAGCAGCTCTCCCTAACCCCCTTCGCTTGCCCTCGTCCTCCCTCTCACTTTCCTCCTCCTACTTCCCCTTCTCTCCCTTCTCCTCCACTAACCCCTTGGGCTCCCAGGGTCCAGGGCTGGCATTTCACAGGGTCTGCCCTCCCTGGGGCTGCTTCTCAAAACACACTCAACCCTCTTGTCCCAACTCCTGCTACACACTGCGACTCCAGATTTCCACCTCCAGCCACAGCTTTCTGTCCCAGAGGGTCATCCCCACTTGTCTCCTGGGCATCTGAAAACTAGCAAGTCCCAAATCCACCAACTCAACCCCAAACCCAACCCCTTCCTGGAAACCTGCTTCCTTGCATCTGCCATCTCTAGAGGGCCCGTTCAGTCACCCAGTTTCAGCCCCAGTCACAGCCATTCCTCACTCCTCTAACACCGGCAGCATGCCTTCAACAGAGCCTGGATTGGGCTACTGTTCACCAGCTGTGCCTCCACCAGCCAGCTCTAGGAACCAAGCATCTCCTGCCTGGATCTCTACAGCGATTCCTAACAGGGACTCTGCTGCATCTGTTCTGCACAGTGATCTTGATAAAATCAAGATTCCATTAGGCCACACTCCTACTTGAAACTCTCTAATGACTATAAAATCCGGTGACCTGGTTCCAGCCTCACCATTCTCTCACTGTTCCTCTGCCCAGCTGAGCAAGCACACGCTGTTTCCTTTGCTGGAATACTGTTCCCACACACCTCTGCTCAGGGGCCCCCCTACCTGCTCTCCGCTCCAATGTCACCTCCTGACAGAGGCCCTACCTGAACATCCCTAGCACACTCTTCCCCACCATGTTCTATTTCTTTCATGACACCTATCACCAATGGCGTTATATTGCAGAATCGCTGATTTATTATTTGATTCCCCTCCCAGCTCCTTGGATCGTTCTTCTACGATCTCCCCATGGATGGAATCATTGGCACAAAGCAAACATTTCATAAAAACAGATACGATTGGTGGCCGGGCGCGGTGGCTCAAGCCTGTAATCCCAGCACTTTGGGAGGCCGAGACGGGCGGATCACGAGGTCAGGAGATCGAGACTATCCTGGCTAACACAGTGAAACCCCATCTCTGCTAAAAATACAAAAAACCTAGCTGGGTGAGGTGGCGGCGCCTGCAGTCCCAGCTACTCGGGAGGCTGAGGCAGGAGAATGGCGTAAACCCGGGAGGCGGAGCTTGCAGTGAGCTGAGATCCCGCCACTGCACTCCAGTCCGGGTGACAGAGCGAGACTCCGCCTCAAAAAAAAAAAAAAAAAAAAAAAAAAAAACAGATACGATTGGCAGTATCATATTCATACAAACCGAATACATGCACACACTGGGCATGATGATGGCGTGGTCCTTGAGCAGGATTTACGTGCAGGGTCCTCTTCCCGATGCTTCACCCGTGGCATGTGATACAACCCCACCTCGTCCACTGCGTCCAGAGGCGAACACCTTCCCCACAGGCTCCTGTGCCCCCACCCAGCTCTACACCATCCCTCTCCTCTCGTTCACCCACCACCTTGCTTTGCAGCACTCCCCCTTAGGGCCTTTGCTGTCAAGGTGGTCTCCACGTGGGAAACAGGGACTCTGACCAACTCCTTCATCTCAAATACCACTTTCACAATAAGGCCTGCCTGCCCTCCTCTTTAATACCATGACTGTTACCAGCCCCTCCCCAGCACTCCTGACTTTCTGATGCCTCTCCCTTTCCTTTTCTCTCCACTTTGCTTTTTTTCTGTAGCACAGCTCAAAGAGAGCAGGTCATGTTACTGATTTTGCTTCCTCCAATAGCCAGGTATGTTCACAGATGTACCTGAGCACCTGGAAGGCTGCCTGGCCCTCACAAACGCACAGGAGGTACTCGGTATAGGTTTACCGAATGACTGAAGCTTCAATCCCACACAGCCATCAAATGAGGTACACAGCACCATCCCTGTTTTCTGGATGAGGAAACCGAGGCACAGAAAGGTTATGTAGGCCTGAGGTCACCTGGCTAGGAATTGATGGGGCAGGATTTAACCCAGGTGCCTGACTCCAGAAATTTGACTCTTAAGCCCCGTTTTGAGCTAAATGCAGAAGCAGCATAAACAACCCATTTTGTGTCTCAAAAGGTGAACAGTGAGAGACACAACTGGGCAGGGACGTGTCAGGTCAGGGGAAGAAACTGAATTGGGTAGTGGGGATTAACTGGATACACTCTGCCACCAATTTCTGCCTCCTGCATTTTATCTGCTTTAGGGTTGCAAGGGGCAGAGCTATGAACACAGATGCCCACTCAACAGCCAGTTCCTGGGCCAGTCACAGGGTTGGGAGCTGTGGCACCCACAGACTAGGATGTTTGCCAAAGCACCTAAGCCCTACCAGCCTTTGATGACCCCTGGGTTCCTCCCACTTCCTCTCCTCCATGTCACAGTTCCTGGCTGGTGTTCCTGAGAGCAGGCTGTACATGAGTCCTGTAAATGTCAGTCCAGTTAAGTCAAAGGGGGTGGCTCCTCCTTGCACCTGTAGGCTCCAGCTAAGATCTGTGTGGCCCTGCCAGGCATCTGGCTGTCTGTCATCTGGGAAACAATCACTGTTCACAAACAAGGGCTTCACTCCTTCGCTTGGTCCATCTCCTGCTAAAGTCAGAATGTGAACATTGACAAACAGCGGCTCCCAGTAACTCTGCTAGTCAGAAGTGATTATTCCAGCAGTTCAGAGGAGGAAGTGGTGGTGCCCAGGGCCACGGGATAAGAAGAGTAACAGAGCTAAAGGATCCTGTGCCTCAGTCCAACCACCTTGTCCCCACTTACTCAACCCGGCCACTTTCTTTGGGGAAACTGATTTCCTTCTGCTCGCCCTTGAAAGGAGATCCTAAGGAAATTGGAACAACGGGCAGCAGCTACCCTCTGGAAGATGGAGAACCTTCTCCGCCTTCTCCACTGCGTGGGAGAATCCAATTTTGGTGCAGAGCAGATGGAGAAGGGGCCCTGGGAATCAGGCCTGCTCAGGGACCGGGTTCAAACTTTCTCTCAGCTCTGGAGCCTGAAAAATGACCACTCCCCAGGGACGACCCATGTCAGAATTTGGGCTATATTCAGCATAGTGTAGCGGCCAGCAGCCCTGTCTCGGGGTGGGGTCCGGAGGCCCTCATCCTCTCCCAACGCCACTGCGCACAGCGGTAACCGTGTTCACTTCTGCGAGCCCCGTGACCCCCACTCAGGGCCAGGACTCACGGCAGACCCCCTGCGCATTCCCCAGGGTCGTCCCGAGGCTCGGAGTGGCCTCCGGGTGCGCGGCCTTTCCTAACCCGGGGACTCCGCACGTGGGCGCCAGGCCCGGAAGGCGCGGGTGCGAGCGCTACCTTTGGCGTCCCGCAGCGACAGGAGGGGCTGGGCGGCCCGGGCTTCGGCTGGCGGGGGGCTCGCAGGGGGAGTCTGAAATGAGGCGGCAGACGGCGCGCGGGGCCTCCTCCCTCCGCTCCATCCCGCACCCCCAATTCCAGCTTCCATCCCAGCCGCGCCTCCCGGTCTGCCGTTCCGGGCGTCCACCGGCCGGCGTGTCCTGGGGGCGCCGGAGAAGGAGAACAGCGGAGAAAAGAGCCCCGGGCCGACCTTCCGGGCCGGCGGGCCCGCGGGAAGGACCGGGCGCGGCGACGTGGCTGACCTACAAAGCCCCCGGCCCGGCGGCCAGGCCCAGGCGCGCGCGGAGCTGGGCGGGCCGGGGGTGTCGGATGTCACCCCCAGCGCACACCTCGGCCGGGGGGCGGGGGAGCGAACCACTGAGATGCGAAGACCTCCCCGGTCCTAGAGCGGAGCAGGAAGTGTCCCAGGGGAGGGAGCCGGAGGGCTCCGGCCTTTCCTTTCCTCGGCGTCCGGCGGGCTCCGGCAGCGGCCAGGCCTGCGCCGCCCGCCAACAGGGACGAGCCGCGGCGGTGAGTGCACCCCGGCTCCCGCGGCCGGCCCCGCCCCGCCCTCCTCGGCCCGCGCCCGGCCTCCGCGGCGCCGCCTCCCCGCCCAGAGCCCAGCGCTCAGGAAGGTGCGGGCGGGGAAGAAAGCAACACCATTGTTTTTCAGGCGCCTCCATTTGCCCCCGAGCCGAGCCGTGGCTTTCCGGATGATCGGGAGACGCGGTGTGGACGGGCCGGGAAAGGAGCCGGGCGCCTGCGGAGACGCCGCCTCAGCGAGTACGCCCGGCCGGGCGGGCTGGGAGGATGAGGACTGCTGCCCTGGACTTCCGCCGCCACGGGAGGGCTTTCGGCCGGACGCCGGGAGGGAGCTCCAGGCTGTGAGGTGAGGAGCCCCGGAGCCGGCGAGACGGGGGACGCGCGTGTGAGGGAGAGCGAGGGCGCGGAGGGCGGGCTGCCCCTTCCCTGGCCCACAGCGACCTTCTCCTTCCCTTTCTGCCGATCCAGCTCGGTCCCTCCTCCGCGAACGGCTGGGAGCTCGCTCCGCCCCTGCGGGGCCCTCCTCCGCCTCACTCACGTTAGTTCATTCATCAGGCATCTCCTCCGAGCCTCCGACGCGCCAGGTGCCGCCGTGACAAAGACGGACGCGGCCGTCTGGTTGGAGACGATCCGAGTGGCAGCCCGGGTGGGCGCCGGTGCTCCGGGGGGGCGGACCTGAGTAGTCCTGGGCGCTGCAGGTGTGTGATGGGCGCCGCAGGGGGCCGCCGAGCAGGGCGGGCGGGGCCCACCCCGGGCTCCAGATGCCGGAGCCGCCCTGGAAGGGAATCCGGTGGTGGGGAGCCCTGTAATGCGTCCAGCCCGACGCCTCCACGGCCCCCATATGCGTTTCTGTATGTGTTGTTACTTTGGAAAGCAAAGAGATTCAGAGCAGTGGGTGTTTCTGGAACCACTGAGTTGTTTCGTAGCTTTTCTGGCATCACTTGTCTTCCTGTGAAATGGGAGTGAGGCCCGAGTCCCCCTTGTGAGCTGTTGGAGGTTAAGACGCGGCCACGCTGGACAACCTCCTGCAGATGGAGGAGTGGCAGGCACTGCCGGTCCTAAGGATCACAGAGGCCTGATGGCAGAGAAGGGCACTGTGAGTGTCCCCATGTGCCCTTTCACGGGTCAGTGTTCTAGAGTGGGAATCATGAACACCAGCCAGGTATACTGGTTGCTGGTGTCTTTTGCCACCCTGTATGTGTCGGCTAGTTGTCTGCACACCAGCGGGGAGGTGTAGGGACCCCTGAGTCCCACCTTGAGGGTGTGGCAGCTGCAGTGTCCAGGGGTTCTTTGAGGGCTGAGCTGTGCGGTGACGGACCCACTCTTCTGTCCTGGCCGAGGAACGGCTTTGGCGGGTGTGCCGTTGCCTTGAATGTGGTTTGAAGAGGTCAAGGATAGACATGAGGGTGGAGGCGAGGTTGAACGTCAGGCAAGAGTTGGCAGAAGACTCATAGGAAACCACTGATACTTCTAAGTGCAGTGTTGTTTGTCCCAGGTAGACTGCATGTGGCTCTCTCATGTGATGTTCCCTGTCCCTGGGTGTTTTCCCCTGCCTCCCATTGCAGACTCTGTTGGGCAAAGCTGATTCTGGCTGGGTTGTCCATCCAGCACTGAGCACCATCAGCCCTCTGCCACCAGCAGGATGGATTTTCCATTCCTGGATGTGCTTGAAGGCTCATCCGATGCATGTCTGTCTTTGTCTTTCCAGCTCTATTTTTAAAGGTCTTAAGAACAACAACAGTGACTTCGGCTCCAGAACTTCAATATAGTGGCCTGCTTGGCCTGCCCATCTCGGGTCTCTCCAGGAGGACCCAGCCACTTAAGGTACCAGAGAGTCTTGATTACATCTGCATGTGGCGCTGTTGGTTTCCTGGGATGCTCAAAACACCAGTGTCACGTTGAAATGCCACCACTTTCTCCCAGATTTCCTGCCTTGTTCATCTAGTCACCCGCTTACGGGAATCCACACGTAATGGTACTGATGGGGGGAGGTTATCTTTCTGTCTGTTTCATTCTGTGTGTAAAGACCAGCCACACCGACACTCCCTACCTTTCCCAGGGCTTCTCCAAAGGGCTGGTCTCTGAGGGCATTGACAGTTTCCTTGTCACTGTCCCCCAGAAATGACCGCAGGAGACCAGAACACTGAAGCCAGTGATTTCTGTTTGGAAATAGGGTCGTCTTCTGCTGCTGACCCCCATCAAATCCCATCATGCCCACAGCCCTGTGCCCCCGAGTCTTGGCTCCGAAGGAGAGTGAGGAGCCCAGGAAAATGAGGAGTCCACCTGGAGAGAACCCTAGCCCCCAGGGGGAGCTTCCCAGTCCCGAGTCCTCTCGGCGCCTCTTCCGCCGTTTCCGCTACCAGGAGGCGGCAGGCCCCCGGGAGGCCCTGCAACGCCTCTGGGACCTGTGCCGGGGCTGGCTGCGGCCTGAGAGGCACACCAAGGAGCAGATTCTGGAGCTGCTGGTGCTGGAGCAGTTCCTGGCCATCCTGCCCCGGGAGATCCAGAGCTGGGTGCGGGCGCAGGAGCCTGAGAGCGGAGAGCAGGCTGTGGCCGCGGTGGAGGCACTGGAACGGGAGCCCGGGAGACCCTGGCAGTGGGTGAGTAGAAGGGGTGGGGCTGGGACGGGTAGAGATCTGGTGCTTAGACACTGGCTGGGCCATGCATGCACTGGCCGGGGAATGAGGAATTCCATTGAGAGCCATGTACTTTGGTTAGGCCCAGACTAGAGTTTCCTAGGAAGGCCAGTTTTACTCCCTGAAGGCTCTAATTTGGGCATGATGGTGTCGTGCCCCTTTACGGCCCAGTCCAGGGCCTAAGTGGAGCCTTTGGTGGGCAGCTGTGGAGTGGATGGTCACCAGGCCCAGGGAGAGATGAGACCTCTTCACCTAGCCCTGAAAAGCTCTCTCTGGGATTGCAGCTCAAGCACTGTGAAGACCCTGTGGTGATTGAGGATGGGGACAGCCCTCTGGACCAGGAGCAGGAGCAGCTGCCAGTAGAGCCCCACGGCGACCTTGCAAAGAGCCAAGATGCCCAGCCCATAGCCCTGGCACAGTGCCTGGGGCTCCCAAGCAGAGCACCAAGCCAGCTCAGCGGGGATCCAGGTATGCAGCCCAGGGAGTAGCAGGGGTGATCTGGGGGAGCACACACCGCACACTGTACACTGGGGTGGTTTTTAAGCTGATGGCTTTTACATCAGCAGTTTTCTCCTGTCCCCTGAGGGGCTATGAGCTGTTATCAGGGTGTGAGTCCCTTCCTAGAGCAGTTAAATGAGAATCTCATCAGGATGTTTGTTCTCTTCATGGTTCTAGATCCTCTTGGAGCTAACTCTTCTGTAAGTGGGTGTCATTGAGGTGGTGCCCTCTCATCTCTTTGAGGGTGCATCTTTGCAGGATTTGTCAGTTTGATGACAGCTAGGGACCGCTAGTGTACAACTAGGGCCTGCTGCATGCATGGAGCATGACCATCTCTTGTCTCTTGGAACCTCTGTTTCCTTGGCTAAACAATTCCTATTTACAGGAGCATTGTAATGCTGCAAAGAGATATAAAAATATTTTGGAGAACACAGGATGGTATCTAGTGTGTGGGACCAGAACATCAGCTAGACATGGTTTGAGTATGTGTATGAAGTACATGGTTGCTACAGAAAAGTAGTTTTGTCGTCAGATTATAAACTTAGATTTGAATCTTCTGGGTATGATATGAGGCATGCTTCTAAACTCCGAAAGCCTCAGTTTCTTCCTCTGTCCAACAGAGATAGTAATTACCTTTTTTGGGGTTTTTGGACAATTAAATGAGATACAAGCTATAAAAGGCTGAGCACAAGGCCTGAGATGCCCAAAACTTTTTTTTTTTTTTTTTTTTTTGAGATGGAGTCTCACTCTGTCACCTAGGCTGGAGTGCAGTGGCGTGATCTCGGCTCACTGCAACCACCACCTTCCAGGTTCAAGCAATTCTCTCGCCTTAGCCTCCCAATTAGCTGGGTTATAGGCACTTGCTACCACGCCTGGCTAATTTTTGTATTTTTAGTAGAGACGGGGTTTTACCATGTTGGCCAGGCTGGTCTTGAACTCCTGACCTCAGGTGATCTGCCTGCCTCGGCCTCCCAAAGTGCTGGGATTACAGGCATGAGCCACCGCGCCCGGCCGCCCAAAACTTTTAAGTACATATCATGGGAAACCAGTACTCTTGGGTTGAAGGAAGTCTGGCACATGGGTTCCTCTGGGTGGACTTTCCACAGTGCTCTGTAGGTACAGTGGAAAGAGAGGGTCTAGGGGGCCAGGGGGGCTTTCTTATGACTCTGCATGGACTTGCCACAGTGCTGTATAAGTACAATGGAAAGAAAGTGTCTGGGGGGCCGGGGGGCTTTCTTATGACTCTGCATGGACTTGCCACAGTGCTGTATAAGTACAATGGAAAGAAAGTGTCTGGGGGGCCGGGGGGGCTTTCTTATTGTTTGCAGAAGTTGTGTTGCCCTTACGATAAGCGTTTCAGTAATAAAACCAAAATGCCTATTGAATTTCTCTGTGTGGAAAAACTATAGTGACTTCTGTACAAATCGTACAAACTCTTCCGCCTTCTCTTGCTTGTAAGTCAAGATTGGTGTGTTGTTTGCTGCCATAACAAAGTACCAGAGTGGGTGGCTTATGTAACAGAAGTGTATTCTCTCACAGTTCAGGAGGCTGGTGTGTTGTTTGCTGCCATAACAAAGTACCAGAGTGGGTGGCTTATGTAACAGAAATGTATTCTTTCACAGTTCAGGAGGCTGGAAGTCTGAAGTCAAAGTATCAGCAGCCTTGGGTTCTTCTGAAGCCTCTCTCCTTGGCTTTAGACGTGCGTAATGTTAACACTAGGAGAAGTTTGCAGATAGGGATTTAGAAGGAGCTAGGGGCTGAGCACAGTGGCTCACACCTGTAATCCCAACACTTTGGGAGGCTGAGGTGGGCGGATCACCTGAGGTCAGGAGTTTGAGACCAGCCTGGCCAAGATGGTGAAACCCCATCTCTACTAAAAATACAAAATAAGCTGTGTGTGGTGGTGGGTGCCTGTAATTCCAGCTTTTCGGGAGGCTGAGGCAGGAGAATCGCTTGTACCTAGGAGGCAGAGATTGCAGTGAGCTGAGATCACGCCATTGCATTCCATCCTGGGTAAAAACAGTGAAACTCCGTCTCAAAACAAAAACAAAACAAAACAAAAAAGAAGGAGTTGGGAGGGGAAGTCTCTTATGCCACTGGCTCTCCTTGGGACCCGTAAAAACCTATGAATATCTGGCCCTGAAAGCTGACAAGCTTTGTGCCAGGACTCTTGATGACAGGCAGTTTTCTTCCAGGGAGAGGAAGAGGAAGATGTTTACACTAAGAGAAGTTTGCAGAGCGAGTGTAACAGACACCTCTCTCTGGGTCTCTTACATGGTCTTTCCTTTGTGTGTGTCTGTGTCTTTATCTCCTCTTCTTGTAAGTACACCAGTCCTATTGGATTAGGGCCCACCTGGATGACCTGATTTTATCTTAATGACCTCTTTAAAGACCCTGTCTCCAAATACAGTCGCCTTTTGGTGTACCTAAGGGTTAGGACTTCAACATAGGAATTTGAGAGGGGCATAACTTAGCCCATAACAACAGGCATAAGGGAAGCAGCCAGTCACCCACATAATGCACGTGCAAGTAGCTTGGGTTATTCAGGAAGTGGGGGCCTGTGAGAGGCCTTGTAGTGGGGTCTGGGAAGGCACACAGGAGGAGGGGAAGAGTTTCAGGAACTACAGCAGCCTGTGTAGTTGCTTCTTGATAAAGTTCTGAGATAAGCCAGCAACCACAGATGGGGTTTAGGAAAACAGGGCCAGCTCTCCCATTTCCATGAGCAATAATCAATAGGCAAAGTAGGTGTGACAAGAGTTAGCAATCAGGAAAACCTTAACTATTAGGACAATTTATCATTGGAATGCACTACCCGTCAGAGCTGTATAGTTCCTCATCTTGAAGATCTTCCCCACAACCCAGGTTCTGTGTAGGGTCTGCAGCTCTCCAAAGTGATTCTCGAAAGGGTCCATGTATTCATTTATCGGGGCCAAAGGTAGGGTGGGCTACATATTCATATGTGTATCTGAGATAGCCACATATCCCAGAAGGTGGCAGGTATGAGGAAGCAGAACTAAAATACCACCTGCTAGCCAGGCACAGTGGCTCACGCCTATAGTTCCAGCTACTAAGGGTGCTGAAGCAGAAGGATCGCTTGAGGCCAGGAGTTTGAGACCAGCCTGGACAACATAGTGAGAACCCACCTCTAAAAAATAAAACACCCCCTCCAGGAGATGTTGATCAAAGAGTACAAAGTTTCCATTAGATAAGATGAATAAATTCTGGAGATCTGTGGTACAGCATGGTGATGTTGATTAAAAATAATGCATCTTATACTTGAAAATTGCTAAGAAAGTAAATAAGAAATGTTCTCATCACAAAAATATGAGGTATAGATTTGTTAATTAGCTTAATTTAATCATTTCACAATGTATAGTTATCACATTGTACAGTTTTCATACACAAAATACATACAGTTTTTGTCAATTATACCTTAATAAAACTGGGAGGTTTAGTTAAATAAAGATGAAGATAGAAACTTGAACTAGAACGTACACACACAAAAATACCACCTCCTCAAATCTACACCCATCCAGCCTGAGCTTCCCTTCAGACACAGTGAAGAGGCTGCCTTCCACTGAGACCCCTAGAATGGCACTGCCATCTGTATGGGCTCCTGACTCCATCCTTAGTTCCACATAGCCACTCCTGCAGCTGCTGTTTCCTGCAGGCTTTGTGTCCCAAGTCTGAAAGGCCAGGGACACTGACCTCTGGGGTTTGCTGTGATAATGACTTAACATATGACCTAGGGTTAACCAATAGACTATAGCACAGCTCTCCAAGTCTTCATCTGAGAAAGGAGTACCTTTTGAAACACAGAGCTCGTTTTTACATGGCTGCCTTGTTGGCAGGGAATGTAGCTCATGGCAGAAGCCTGAACAGGGGGTAGTTTCCAATTTCAGGAGACAAGAGTGGCAGAGTCCCTGGTAGCCCAAAATAAGGCTGGTGAGATGGTCCTAAAGCCACACTTTACATTTTGTATGAGGGTCTTTAGGGCACTGTGTCAAATGCTCTTTCAGGAGTACCTACAGTGGTAACAGTTTTTCTTCTTTGTTTAATTTCTGTTTTCAAATTGACAAAAAATTGTATGTATTTACGGTGAACAGTGTGAGGTTTTGATATCTATACACACTGTGAAATGATTAAATCAAGCGAATTAGCTGGGCATGGTGGCATACCTGTAGTCCCAGCTACTCAGGAGGCTGAAGTGGGAGGATCCCTTGAGCTCAGGAGTTCTGTTCCAGCCTGGGCAACATAGTGAGACCGGTCTCTTAAAAAAAAGTCAAGCTAATTAATATAATGCATTACCTCATACCCCTCTCCTTTTTCTGTGTGTGGTGAAAATACTTCAGATCTACCCTCTTTGCAATTTGTAAGTACCCAGTACGTTGTTACTGCCTATAGTCACCATGTTATGCAATAGGACTCCTGAGCTTACTCCTCTCGTGTCACTGAAATTTTGTACCCTTTGACCAGTGTCTCCCCAGTCCCCCCATTCCCTAGCCTCTGGTAACCAGCATTCTACTCTCTGCTTCTATGAGTTCAACTTTTTTAGAGTCCACATTTAAGTGAGAGCATGGAGTATTTCTCTTTTTGTGTCTGGCTTATTGCTCATAGCATGTCTTTCAAGTTCATCCATGTCATCACAAATGACAGGATTTTCCTTCTTTTTATGGAGTTCCACAGTAATTCTGATTGCCAACAGCCCTTACTTTTTTTTTTCATTTGAGACAGAGCCATGTTCTGTCGCCCAGGCTGGAATGCAGTGGTGTAGCTGTGGCCCACTGCAGCCTCGATCTCTCAGGCTCAAGCAATCCTTCTGTTTCAGCTTTCCAATTTTTTTATTTTTAGTAGAGATGAGGTCTTACTGTGTTGCCCAGATTGGTCTTGAACTCCTGAGCTTAAGCAGTCCTCCCACTTTGGCTTCCCAAAGAGCTAGGATTAGAGGCATGAGTCACCACATCCAGACCCTAATAGTTCTTATAGATTCCTCAACTCTACGGCTTTTTCTTTTTCTTCTTCTTTTTTTTTCTTTCTCTTTTTCTTTTTAAGAGACAAATACTGTCTGTGTTGTCCATACTGGTGTGGAACTCCTGGGCTCAAGTGATTCTCTCACCTTAGTCCCCAAAATAGGAATAGCTGAGATTACAGGCTTGTACCACCACACACGGCTGAACTCCATGGAGTTTTAACCTTTATTTTCCCATAGTTTGGATAACAATGCTGAGGTCCGGGGACCTACCCGAGGTGAAAGAGTTCATTTAATTGACTGTGCCATCATGAACCCAGGCACTCTCTGTTACAGCCCCCCTTGTTATATCTGGAAACAAAGTCACAGCAATCTTTGTGGTTTACAGAGTGCTTTTCATGTGCAGCATTTTGTAATCCTCATTTTACAGGTAAGAACAGAGACTGGGGTTTTATGAAAAGCACCGTGAAACAGCTCCCTGTTGGTGCCTCTCTTGTGATTTTGTTTGCTACCAAAATGGCAGTGAAGAGCTATGGGAAGCTCAGAAGGTATCAGCACCAGGCCTGGCCCTGGTCCCCTTTGGGACACCATTTTCTGATCTCTTTCAGTTCTGCAAGATGCTTTCCTTCTTCAGGAAGAGAATGTGCGGGACACACAGCAGGTGACCACCCTCCAGCTACCCCCGGTGAGTGGTTTCTACAGGAGTCCTTGAAAATCCCGTGTTTGCCTCTGTAGGCTACAGGGCAGCTTTCCTAGGGCCCCAGCCAGCTTTCTAACTGCCACACAGGATGTTCAGTCCAGGCCCACAAAAGCTAAAATGGGCAGAGCGTGAGCTTAAGAGACGCCCCATTTCTCCTCCTGCCCTGTGGTCCCAGCCGCTCACTGGGTTGACTGTCATCAGGCCACCTTCAGGAAGCTCTGTGCAGATGATAGCAGGAAACAAAGGCCCATAAGTCCCCATTGATGGGCCTCTCAGTGTGTCTAAGTTCCCCTCTTGTGAAAAAGGAGATCTCTCTGCTCTTTTATTTTACAGAGAATTTTTCAATTTAATAATCATCGCAGCAATGGTTATATTTTAGAAATGTTAGGAAGTGGAGGGAAGAAAGCACAGATAATTTCTTTTTTTTTTTTTTTTTTTTTTTTTTTTTTTTTTTTTTTTTGAGGCGGAGTCTCGCTCTGTCGCCCGGACTGGAGTGCAGTGGCCAGATCTCAGCTCACTGCAAGCTCCGCCTCCCGGGTTTACGCCATTCTCCTGCCTCAGCCTCCCGAGTAGCTGGGACTACAGGCGCCCGCCACCTCGCCCGGCTAGTTTTTGTATTTTTAGTAGAGACGGGGTTTCACCGTGTTAGCCAGGATGGTCTCGATCTCCTGACCTCGTGATCCGCCCGTCTCGGCCTCCCAAAGTGCTGGGATTACAGGCTTGAGCCACCGCGCCCGGCCGAAAGCACAGATAATTTCAGTCCTGTCACAGATCTACATGGTGAGTCATTCCAGAATTTCCTCGAATGTACTCGTTCGTGTTTTTGTATAAGACTTGCTTACTCGAGGCCAGGCGCGGTGGCTCCAGCCTGTAATCCCAGCACTTTGGGAGGCCGAGATGAGCGGATCACGAGGTCAGGAGATCGAGACCATCCCGGCTAACACGGTGAAACCCCGTCTCTACTAAAAAATACAAAAAACTAGCCGGGTGAGGTGGCGGGTGCCTGTAGTCCCAGCTACTCGGGAGGCTGAGGCAGGAGAATGGCGTGAACCCGGGAGACGGAGCTTGCAGTGAGCTGAGATCCGGCCACTGCACTCCAGCCTGGGCGACAGACCGAGACTCCGTCTCAAAAAAAAAAAAAAAAAAAAAAAAAAAAAGACTTGCTTACTCGGGCGCTCTGAGGAGTCAGAGTCAGGGCTGGGGGCTGGTTCAGCAGGTGATCTTACTCACCTCTCTAGCCCAGTTGCTGCCTTTGGCCATGTTTTCTGGCCATATCTCCTTCACTTTCCCTCCTAATGCTTTCCACTGGCTGGCATGAGATTTAGTTATGACAGCATCATCCCCTCCCATGGGAACAGGAGGTGTGGCTCCTGTTTTTGTTTAGTTGCTCCTTAACAAACAGAAAACTGAAAAACAGCAGACACACTATTATCATATTTCAGCACAATGTCAGAAACTGAGCAGTTTGCTTTCTGCACAGTTCATTTGCCATGACTTTATTTATTTTTATTTTTAGAGACAGGGTCTTGCCTTGTCACTCAGGCTTCAATGCTGTGGCACAGTTGCAGCTCACCTCAGCCTCAAACTCCTGAGCTCAAGCCATCCTCCCACCTTGGTCTCCTGAGCAGCTGGGACTACAGGTGCATGCCACTACACCCAGCTAAGTTGTGTATTTGCTTGTAGAGACAGGGTCTCACTATGTTGCCCAGGCTGGTCTCGAACTCCTGACCTCAAGTGATCCTCCTGCCTCAGCCTCCCAAAGTGTTGGGATTACCGGCATGAGCCACTGTGCGCAGCCGACACGACTTTAAACTTGGAGAAGGGAGGGCTAGGGATGGAAAGGAGTTAGCCAGGTTACCCAGTTAGGGGGCATCTCCATAACTTGCTTTTGCCCCACCAAAGCTGTGACACACGCCCGTTTACCCTGATGCTCAACACATACATGTCAACGTTTGCTGTGTACTGTGACTATTCCCAAACATGAAGGAGGTAAAACCAGTACTTCTTATTAAAAGTTGCATCTTTAACAGTATAACGCACAAGGGGATGCTGTTCATTTGGTACCTATTGAGGTTTGGTCTTCATCTTTCCATTCCTGCAGTCCCTGGTAAATGCCATAGCGAGCACAGTACAGAGATTTCGATAAGTCAGTGTTGTTTTGTTACTCTGACAGTTTGTTCCCAGTGCACTAAAAGTCGCCATCATGAAGCTCTTGTTTATAAGTGTTTTTTAATTTCTATTTTTAATTGTAATATACACATAGCATAACATTTTCCATCTTTTTGAGACGGAGTCTTGCTCTGTCGCCCAGGCTGGAGTGCAGTGGCCGGATCTCAGCTCGCTGCAAGCTCCGCCTCCCGGGTTTAGCCATTCTCCTGCCTCAGCCTCCCGAGTAGCTGGGACTGCAGGCGCCCGCCACCTCACCCGGCTAGTTTTTTGTATTTTTTAGTAGAGACGGGGTTTCACCGTGTTAGCCAGGATGGTCTCGATCTCCTGACCTCGTGATCCGCCCGTCGCGGCCTCCCAAAGTGCTGGGATTACAGGCTTGAGCCACCGCGCCCGGCCTAAAATTTTCCATCTTAACTGTTTTTAAGTATGCATTTCAGTGGTGTTAAGTACATTTACATTGTTGTACACCCAATCTGTAGAACTTTTTCATCTTCCCAAACCGAAATTCCCTGTATGTTAAATAGTAACTCCCCATTTACCCTTTCCCTTAGCCCCTGGCAACCTCCATTCTACTTTCAGTCCCTACTAATTTGACTATAAATACCTGATATAAGTGGAATTATGCACTATTTGCCTTTTCGTGACTGGTTTATTTCACTCAGCATACTGTCCTCAAGGTTCATGTATGTCTTAGTATGTGTCGGAATTCCCTTCCGTTTTTTTTTTTTTTTTCCTGAGACAGAGTCTTGCTCTGTCACCCAGGCTGGAGTGCAAGTGGCTCGATCTCGGCTCACTGCAATTTCTGCATCCCGGGTTCAAGCAATTCTCCTTCCTCAGCTTCCTGAGTAGCTGGGATTACAGGTACCCACCACCACGCTTGGCTAGTTTTTGTATTCTTAGTAGAGACAGGGTTTCACCATGTTAGTCAGGCTGGTCTCGAACTCTTGACCTCGTGATCCACCCACCTTGGCCTTCCAAAGTGCTGGGATTACAGGTGTGAGCCACTGCGCCCGACCATGAATCCACTTCCTTTTTAAGGTTGAATAATCCTCCCATGTGTGTATATATCACATTGTTGATCCATTCATCTGTCGATGGACATTTGCATTGCTTCCACATTTTGGCTGTTGTGAATAATGCTGCCTCGAACATGGTACACATGAAGTTTTGTTTTTCTTTTTAAATTAACCTTCTTATTTTAACATAATTATAGATTCACATGCCATTGTAAGAAATAACACAGAGACATCCTGTGAACTTTTTAAACGCTCAATGGTAAAATATAGAGTAAAAATCTATATTCTATATATATAGTACAATTCACAGCCAAGGTATTAACATGGATACGTTCAAGATACAGAACAGGTGCTTCACCATATCTCCTGTTACCTAATGTCCACACTCATTTCTTTCCTACCCTCGCCCTCTCTTCAACCTCTGGCAACCACTGATCTGTTGTTCAGCTCTGTAATGTCATTTCATTTCAAGAATGTTACATAAATGGATTAGTATAGTATGTAACCTTTGGGAATTGGCTGTTTTCATTCAACACAATTCTGTGGCGCTTTATTCAGGTTGTTGCGTGTGTTACTACTATCCATTGCTTTTCATTGCTGAGTAGTATTCCATGGCATGGAGGGCCAGCAGTTCGTTTAACCATTCACTGGTTGAGGAACATCCAGGTTGTTTTGGGGTCATTATTGTATAAAGCTGCTATAAATATTTGTGTGCAGGTTTTTATGTGCACATCAGTCTTCATTTCTCTGGGATAAATGCCTGGGTATGCAATCGTTGGTAAGTATGTGTTTAGTTTTGTAAGAAACTACTCTTATCTGATACTAATATAGCTTCTTTCTTTTGATTACTAATTGCATAATATATTTATTCCGTCCTTTTACAGTCAACCTGCTTACATTATTATATTTGAAGTGAGTTACTTTTAAATAGTATATGTTTATTGTTTTGTTTTATTTTGTTTGAGGTGGAGTCTCACTCTGTCATCCAGACTGGAGTGCAGCGGCGCAATCTCAGCTCACTGCAACCCCCACCTCCTGGGTTCAAGCAATTCTCTTGCCTCAGCCTCCCAAGTAACTGAGACTACTACCACCAGGCCCGGCTAATTTTTGTATTTTTAATAGAGACGGGGTTTCACCATGTTGGCCAGGCTGGTCTTGTACTTCTGACCTCAGGTGATCCACCTGCTTCTTCCTCCCAAAGTGTTGGTATTACGGGTGTGAGCCACTGCACCCGGCCTAGACAGTGTATATTGGGATAATGTTTTCTAATCTGCTCTACCATTACTGTGTTTTAATTGGTGTGTGTAGACCATTTGTATTTAATGTCATCACTGACATGTTAGGGCTTAAGACTTTCTGTTTTTCTGGCTGTTTTTGTTTCTCTGTTTCCTTTTTCCTGTTTTTCTGTGGGTTACTTGAACATGCAGAATTCCATTTCGATTTACCTAGTGTGGTGTTGAGTGTATGTATATTTTTGTATAGCCTTTTTGGTGATTATTCTAAGTATTACATTATATATACATAACTTATCTACTGAGTGTCGTTTTATCAGTTTGAGTGAAGTGTAGAAACTTACTTCCTTTGTTCGGGTGCCATGGCTCATGCCTATAATCCCAGCACTTTGAGAGGCCAAGGTGGGAGGATTGCTTGAGCCCAGGATTTTGAGACCAGCCTGGGCAACATAGCGAGACCTTGTCTCTACAAATAATAATTTTTAAAAAATTAGCTGGGAATGGTGGTGTGCTCCTATAGTGCCAGCTTCTTGGGAAGCTGAGGCAGAAGGATTGCTCGAGCCCAGGAGGTTGAGGCTGCACAGTGAGCTGTGATTGTATCACTGCACTCCAACCCGGGTGACAGAGTGAGACCCCATCAGAAAAAAAAAAAGAAAGAAATATAATATGCCTCCTTTTCATACCCTCACCCTTCTTCCCCTATTATAATGCAGTTGTGTTAAATATTTCCTCTACGTACATTTAGAACCACATCATAGAGTGTTGTAATTTGTGCTTCAACTGTCAACCATTATTCAGAAAACTCAAAAGGAAAAAGAAAACCTATTTGTTACCCATATTTTGGCTTACTGTTTTATTTCTTCTTATGTTTCAAGGTTCCTTCTTTTTGTTTAGAGTATTTCTTTAGCCATTCTCTTAAGATAGATCTGCTGGTGATGGACTTACTTATTTTTTCCTCATCTTAGTAGGTCTTCATTTCCCCGTCATTCCTGAAGGATGTTTTCACCAGATGAAAGATTCACAGTTGACAGTTTTCTTTTAGTACTTGAAAAATACTGTGTTACTTCCTTCTGGCCTCCATGGCTTTTGATGAGAAATCTGCTGTCATTCAAAATTTTTTCCCTATAAGGAAGGTATTATTTTACTCTGACTGACTAAGATTTTTCTTTTTTTGCCTTCAGTTTTCAGAAGTTAAATTATGCTGTGTCTTGTTATGGATTTCTTTAGATTAACTTGTTTAGAGTTTGCTCAGCTTTTTTTTTTTTGTTTTAATAATTTTTTTTTTTTTTTTTTTTTTTTTGAGACAGAGTCTTGCGCTGTCGCCCAGGCTAGAGTGCAGTAGTACGATCTCGGCTCACTGCAACTTCTGCCTCCCTGGTTCAAGTGATTCTCCTGCCGCAGCCTCCCGAGTAGCTGGGACTACAGGCGTGCGCCACCACGCCTGGCTCTAATTTTTTGTATTTTTAGTAGAGACAGGGTTTCACCGTGTTAGCCAGGATGGTCTCGAACTTCTGACCTCAGGTGATCCGCCTGCCTCGACCTCCCAACGTGCTGGGATCACAGGCGTGAGCCACCGCGCCCCAGCGAGTTTGCCCAGCTTCTTAAATTTCTAGGTTTATGTCTCTTTCCAAGTTTGGGAAGTCTTGAGCTAGATTTTTCTAGTACTTTTTTATTCCCTCTCTTTCTCCTCTCCAGAGTGCTAAGGAGATGGGTTTTAGATCTCTTGTTAGAAACTGTGTGATTTATAAAGGTACCTGAGACTCTATTCATTTATTTTCAGCCTGTATTCTCTCTGTTGTTCAGATTGAATAACTTTATTTTTCCGTCTTCAAGTTGACTGAGTCTTTCTTCTGTCTCCTCCTCAGCTGAGCCTATTCACTGAGCTTCTTGTCTCATATTGTGGTGTGTACTGTTCACATTTCTAGTTAATTATTTTCTGTATCTTCTGTTTCTTTGCTGAGACATTTTGTGTCTATTTTTTCGTTTGTTTGGAGTGTGCTTATAATTGTTCGCTGAAGCATTTTATGACAGCTTCTTTGTCAGATAGTTCTAACATATCTGTCGCCTGAGGGTTGGCATCTATTGGTGGTTATCTTTGTTCATTCTGTTTCAGATCTTTCCAGTTCTTGGTATAGTGAGTGATTTTCTGCCTGCATATTTTTGTTTGATGAGACTCTGGACCTTAACTTCGGTGTAGCTGGTTTTGTTTGGTTGTGCTGTGTTGTTTTTGACATTGCTCCAGCAAGAGAAGGGCAGGTGGGCCACCACTTCTTATTACCTGGTGAGAGAATGTCAGGTTTCCTCCTGGGTCTTCACGGGCACCAAAGTGGGGACGCTCCTCATAAGCTGAGTGGGAGTGGAGTTCCAGCTCTCTACATGGTCTCCACGGGCGGGCAGGGGCTTGTTCTTAGCTAGCGTGGGAGGAGGTCCCAGCTCCCTGTTTGGCCTTCTGTGAGACCACCCCAGCAGGGGTGTGAGGGTACCTCATTGCATCTGGTGAGGGTGGAAGTCTAGGCTCCCCACTCATTCTCTGCTGGTGTTGGTAAGAAGGGGCCACGGTTTTCTTACGTGGGATTAAGTGGAGTAGAGCAGTTATGATCTGTGTGGCTGGGCTGCCCCTTTCCGGGTCCTGTGGCTGAGAGAGCAGGCTTTTGTTGGAGCTTGTGTTTGGTCTGTGCCCATGGGTATTTATTGGTGGCTGGCTTCTTTGGCTTCAAGTCAGGGAAATACGTGGTGGAAAGAAAAACCACTGAACTTAGCACATGTTCTTCCAAGGTCCCTGACCATTCTGCCACCCTCTCTCCACCTTTCAGAGTCTCCTGTGCTGGTTTATGCGCAGTGGCCAGGGTTTTCACTGTGCTTAGTGGGAGGCATTAGAAAAATCTCCTCTGAAGGTTTAGTCGTAAATATACATGTTTATCTATTTTCCCCATCCCTTCTCATGTGAAAAATTAACAAAATGTAGGAAGTGAAAAGATACCACTCATTCCCAGTCACGTGAGAAGCTTCTGCATGGTCTAGTGAACTCCCTTCTGGACTTTTCTCTGCCAATTTATTTGTGCGCCTCACAAATAAATCTGTCACAAATAAAAGGATTCTGCTGTAGATCACTGTCCTGTTTTTATGCTCCTCCCCAACAGCTAAGCATTGGTCCTCATGGTTCTAAAAGCTCCCTGGGTATCCTGTCAAGTGGCCGTGTCGGATTCTGTAGGTGACTGGAGTACTGTCTGTCCACCCACCTGGCCCTTGGACCTGGGTTTGCTCCTGTGATGCCATGACTGTCTAGTCAGTGTTCAGTCGCTTATAACAGAATACCTGAAACTGTAATTTATAAAGAAAATAGATTGACTTCTCATAGTTACGGAGGCTGAGAAGATTCAGGTCGAGGGGCTCCATCTGGTGAGAGCCTTCGTGCTGGTGGGGGCTCTGTGGTGTTCCGAGGTGGGTGCAGGGCATCACATGGCGAGGGGCTGAGTGTCCTGACATGCTTGCTCAGGTCTCTCTTCCTCCGCTTACAAAGCCACCAGTTCCGCTCCCATGACAACCCATTCATCACCTCTTAAAAGCCACACCTTTCAATTCTGCCACATGGGGGATCAAGTTTCCAACACAAGACATTTCAGGGACACATTCACACTATAGCAAGTAGATTCTCAAACACCTAACCAAGGCTGAAAGGAAAAAGCAGCCGATCTGTTGTTAATATATACTCTGCCCGCGTACACACACACACACACACACACACACACACACACACACACACACCCTTCCAGGAAGTCTTGTCAGAGTGCTGGATTCTTTTGTATTTTTTGTCAACCATGGTTTAAGAAACCAGCATCAGGTTGTTTCCCACAAGTCCTTGTAAGGAAATCCAGTGGCTTCCCGAGGCCTGTTTTGGATTCTCAACAGCCGGGGAAGACATGGGCTTTTCCGCACTGACCTCTTCCTAGCAGCACGTCCACTTGGGGCTCATTCAGATGCAGCCTCTGAGGCTCCACCCCGACCTACTGAGTCAGAATTTTTACCAAGATGCCTGTGTTTCATATGTACAGGCAAGAGTCCTTGTTCCAAAACCCTGATGCAATTTTAGAATTTTTGAGGTATTCTCTTTATTTTTATTTTAAATTTTTTCTTTGGAATTAATTTTAAAGTTAGGGAAGATTGCAAGAACAGTACAGAGACTTCCAAATACCCTTCCCTTCACTTTCCCCATTATCTCTTTCTCTTCTTTACCTACCCCCACCCCCTCATTCTATTTTTCCTCAAAAAAAAGAGAAAGAAAATCACTCCTTCCCAGCCTTGTCCTGGATGCCTGGCCCCAACACCTGGGGAAACCATCTGACAGTAACTGATAGTTTTCCAGAGAGGTAGGCAGATACAAGGCATGTTTTAAAAATTATTCTGTTCCTTTTTTGCTTGTCACATAGATACTAGTAATATGAAAGTCCTATGAGTTAATTTTATTTTTTCCACAATAATTTTATTTTGTGGTCCTTTCCAATTATAGAAAGGACTGCTTTATTTTCCTGGTTTCCTAGTATTGTATGGATATACCATCATTTTAAAAATGAAAATTAGGCCAGCCACCATGGCTTATACTGGTAATCCCAGCACTGTGGGAGGCTGAGGTGGGAGAACTGCTTGAGCCCAAGACTTTGAGACCAGCTTGGGTAACACAGCAAGACCTCATGTCTACAAAAGTAAAAAATTAGCCAGACATGGTGGCTCACGCCTATAGTCCCAGCTACTTGGGAGGCTGAGCAGGAGGATTGCTTGAGCCCTGGAGGTTGAGGCTGCAGTGAGCTGTGATTGTGCAACTGCACCCCAGCCTGGGTGACAGACTGTCTAAAACAATATAAAGATAAAAATAGAAATTAAAATCAGTTTTTTGACACATTCCCATGGTCCATGATTCAAAGTTTATGAAAAAAATCTCCCTGCTACACCTAACCCCAGAGTCCTGGGTCCCTCTTCAGAGGCAGCTAAGCTTCGGCACTCCCACGCCCTGCACTTGGTGGCCATCCGGATTCCATCATGCACAGGTGTTTTCCTGCAACAACACACTTTGAAGAGAATTCCTTCTCGGTGCAGAGAGGCCTTCTTTCTGTGCGTGTAGGATCATCCCTTGGGAGATTTCTGTAGCTTACTTAATCCGCTGTCTTGTTGATGTGTGTCAAGGTTTTCAGTATTTATTAGATCAATGCTGCAGTGAAGCAGCTTTTATAGACTTCACATTGCACATGTGCGACATAAACTTAAGAAATCTCTGCATTGTGGGGTGAGCACGCTGGTAACTTCTGGACATTGTCCAGCAGCCCACCATAGGAGCGGTGGATGTACAGCCTCCCCAGCAGAGTAGGAAGACCTGTTTCTCCCCATCCTTGGCCACCCAGCGAGGTAGCTGCCATTTGGATTTTGCCAAACAAGATAAGGATGAGGTGGATCCAAGAGCAGAAATTACAAAGCAGTGTGTCCCCTGGAGCCTGGACCTGGGGTAGTCAGTCTCCTTTCTCTCCCTTCTATCTGCACATGTTGCTTTGGGCTCTTCCCTCAGCCCCAGCTTCCACCCCCTGCTCCCCTAGTGCTATGGTCTGAATGTTTTTGTGTCCCCTCCCCACAACTTTGACATGTTGAAATGCTAGCCCCCAAGCTGCTGGCATCAAGAGGTGGGGCACTGGGGAGATGATCAGGTTATAAGGGCAAATCTCTCGTAAATGGATTAGTGCCCTTATAAAAGAGGCCTCAGAGAGCAGCCTTGCCCCTTCCACCATGTGAGAACACAATGAAATGATGGCCTTCTGTGGAGCAAGGAACTGGGCCCTCACCAGAACCCAACTATGCTGGTATCAGCGGGGGACTTCCCAGCCTCCAGAACTGTAAGACATACATTTATGTTGTTTAAGAGTCCCCAGTCTGCGGTATTTTGTTAGAGCAGCCCAAATGGATTAAGACAGAAAATTTGGGGTGCTACTCTAACAAATACAACATGGAAGAAGCTTGGGAACTGGGTAATGGGTAGAGGCTGAAAGGGTTTTGAAGTGCAGGCTGGAAAAAGCCTGTGTTGCCCTGAACAGACAATTTTTTTTTTGAGATGAAGTCCTGCTCTGTCACCCAGGCAGGAGTGCAGTGGCGCGATCTCTGCTCACTGTAACCTCAGCCTCCTGAGTAGCGGAGATTACAGACGTGCACCACCACACCTGGCTAATTTTTGTATTTTTAGTAGAGACAGGGTTTTGCCATTTTGGCTAGCTAGGCTGGTCTGGAATTCCTGACCTCAGGTGATCTGCCAGCCTTAGCCTCCCAGAGCGCTGGGGTTACAGGTGTGAGTCACTGTGCCCGGCCCATGAACAGACTATTAAAGGTGATTCTGGTGAGGCTCCAAAAGAAAAGAAGAGATTTGCTATTCTCAACCAGAACGTTGGTGAAAATGTGAACAGTAAAGCTATTCTGATGAGATCCCAGATGGAAGTGAGAAATGTGTGACTGGCAATGGAGGAAAGGCCATCCTTCTTCTAGTGGCAAATCACTTGGCTGAACTGTGCTTATGTATTAGTGTTTTGTGGAAGGTAGAACTTACAGGCCACTGCAATTGGATATTTGGCTGCAGAAGTATCTAAGCAAAGTTTTGAAGGTGCAGCTTGTGAAATGTGAAAAGAGAGAAGTGATTTAAAGATGGGACTGTTACTTAAAAGGGAAGCAGAACTTAAAGATCAGGAATATTTGTCAGCCTATGTTGATAAGAGTGAGCCAGCCTGTTTAGGAGAGAAGATAAAGGTTTTGCCATTGAAACTGAGGCTGGGAGCTAGTCCAAGAAAATGGAAAAATGACCCCAAAGGCAATTCAGAAATCATCAGAGCTGTTCTGCCCATCACAGGCCCAGAGCGCAAGACCCGCAGCAAGCAGGGGCCATAGCAGAGAGCCCCGCTTCAGTCACCCTGAAGCCCTAGATGGTGGGGCCATCAGCCAAGTTCCAGCCCAGGAGAGCCTTGGGCCTGTGAAAGAGACACAGAGCTGCCACGAAGGTGGAGCCGCCACGGAGGTGGAGCCACCACAGAGAACCCCCTTGAGGGCAGGCCCTCCCTAGGGGCTGCCGTGGGGCAGGGCCACCCAGGGCCTTGGGGGCTCAACTCCTGCCCAGTGAAGGTGCCACCTGTGGGGTTGGAGGGTGGGGCCACCTCCCAACACAGTGGGCCTGGGGAGCACAGTATCAAGACAAAAAGGATTATTCTCGAGATGAATCTCAAGCTGTAAACCATAATGTGCTGGGACCTGTAGGTTTAGGACTTGCTTGGGACCTGTTACTCCTTTTCTTTTTTTCTGTTTCCCTTTTTTGGAATTGGAATGTTTATCTTGTGCCCGTCCCACCTCTGTGTGTGTGTGTGTGTGTGTGTGTGGTTTTTTTTTTTTTTTTTTGAGATGGAGTCTCACCATGTTGCCCAGGGTGGAGTGCAGTGGCATGATCTCAGCTCGCTGCAAACTCCACCTGCCAGGTTCAAATGATTCTCCTGCCTCAGCCTCCCAAGTAGCTGGGATTACAGGCACCCACCACCACGCCCGGCTACTTTTTGTATTTTTGGTAGGGATGAGGTTTCACCATGTTGGCCAGGCTGGTCTCAAACTCCTGACCTCAGGTGATCTGCCCGCCTCGGCCTCCCAAGGTGCTGGGATGACAGGTGTGAGCCACCACGCTGGCCTCACCACTATATTTTGAAGGCACATAACTTGTTTCATTTCGCAGGTTCACAGCTGGAGGAAATTTTGTCTCAGGTAGAATTGTGCCTTGAGTCTGAAACGTAACTGATTTAGATAATATTTAAATGAGATGTTGGACTTTGGACTTTTGAGTTGATGCTGGAATGAATTAAGACTTTGGGGGTTATTGGGATGGAATGAATTTGTTTGGCATGTGAAAAGGATATGAATTTGGGGGGAACCAGGGGCAGAATGCAATGGTTTCAGTGTTTGTATCTCCCCAAAATTTGTGTTGAAATTGTAATCCCCAAGATGATGGGATTAGGAAGTGGAGCCTTTTGGGGAGATGATCAGGTAACAAGGGCAAAGTCCTCATGAGTGGGATTAGTCCCTCCTAAAAGAGGCCCCGGAGAACTCCCTTGCCCTCTCCAACACAGAAGTTGCCTGTCTTTGAACCAAGAAGTGGGGCCTCACCAGGCACCCAGCACGCTGGTGCCTTGATCTTGGACGTCCAGCCTCCAGAACTGTGAGCAACAGATTTCTGTTGTGTAGAAGCTGCCCGTCCTACAGCATTGAGTTCTCACAGCCTCAGTGGACTAAGACTGAGACAGCTAGCTCGTCCCGGACTGAGGCGTCCCTGTTCTGCTGTGCTTTCAGAATCGGGTTTCTCCATTCAAGGACATGATTTTATGCTTCTCTGAAGAGGATTGGTCCCTTCTAGATCCTGCCCAGACTGGCTTCTATGGAGAGTTCATCATTGGGGAGGATTGCGGGGTCTCAATTCCTCCAAGTAAGACTTAACTTCCCCCTATACCTCAAGACCAGGGAACTGGGCAGGGGAGTTCTCACTTGGATTGAGTCAGCTTCGTCCCATAAGATCAGGGAAGCGGGGCCTGCATCATATTTCTCTGTTCACCCCCAACCTGGATGGGAGGTCATTTGCACACAGCGGCCCTATAGGCAGTGTATCCGACTGATCACCTGCCGTCTCACCTCATCAGGCTTATCAGAACCAAATAGAACATGTGCTGTATGTCCATTTCTCTTCCATCACTCTTACCCTTTCGTCCTTTTACGTCTGCTTTACACCCAGAAGCCTCAGAGAGACCCCCAAGCCCATAGCTCTCCCTGCATGTGCTGCCCCCACTGCCCCTGCGCTGCCGGCTCTGGCCTTTTCACTTCTCACCCCTGATGGTGCCACGCCCGCTGGGCATCCCTCCACCTTTTCTCTTCTGGACCATGCCCTGGTTGCTGTAGGATCAGATTACTAATAAACATGTATCCTGCCTTTTTCTTTGAACAGACGAGCTAGCTGCCCAGCCGGATCTCTCCCAGAGAGAGGAGAATGAGCCACGCGTTCCAGAGCTGCAGGATCTCCAGGGGAAAGAAGTGCCCCAGGTCTCCTACTTGGGTAAGTAATGATTCCAGAACTGAGTGGACAGAGTAGGGTGAAGGGCTGCTGGCAGCCAGAGATGAGCCCACTTGCTGACTTCTCTCTGCAGCCCCTAATTGCCTTCTTCATTTCCCCAGACTCTATGTGGGTCTTACATGTCTTGCCCTGTCCCTGACTTTTCATAGAAAGAATGGGGGACCTACTTTTGCCAGGCATTGGGATTGTACTCCCTCGGCCAAGGACTGGGAGATAATAGGAATGTCTTTCTCCTCTGCCTGTAAGTTACATCGGGTTTGTGCTGACCATACAGCGGCCCCTCCAGGAGTGAGGTCAGATACTCACGACAAGCCTCGTTGCGGAGGGAGTGTCTCCTCCTTACTGGGCACCGAGCACAGCCCTTTGAGGTGCCTCACCTGTCTAGTCTTCCATCTGCCTGGTGCAGGGGTGCTGTGAGGACACTGGGGTGTGGGGAGGTGCTGGGGCTCAGCAGCAGCAGTTTCCAGCCCTCCTTCAGGCTGTGTCGCCAGCGCTTGCACCCATGATCTCCATGCCATGGTGCTTCGAGGCACCTGCTCCTTCAGGAGGAAATAGCTTTGACAGAATCATCAGCAACTTCACACCTCCTTCCCCTTTGAGACCTACAGCGTGAAGCAGACAAGGTTTTGACACACCATCCCCACCTGGAACAAGCATTCAGAGACGGCGTGGCACAGTAGCTCCTGTCCCATCTCTACCCCGTAGGCTCTGCACAAGCTGTTTGTGCAGGATGTGCGGAGTGTGCAGGAGCCTGTGGTGATGACTATAGAAAACCCACCACAGAAAGTGGGAATAAATGCGGGGCTGGGGGAGGTACTTGTCTCTGCCATAGAGTAAGTGGAGTAGAACCCGGATCTGCGTAGACTCTGTCTAGCTTCACAGCTCATGTTTGTGGAGTTGGCCCATTCTGCCTTCAAGTTCATTCACTCAGCAGACACTTCCTGAGTGGCCACCCCCTGCCAGTCCCCAGGAGGGAGCCCAGGGCCGCCCCCAGATCATAGCCTGGCATCTGTTCAGGTAGCACCTTCCCAGGTAGTGCTGTAGGTGCAAGACAAATCAATTTTTCCGTTTCCAGGCCGGGCACGGTGGCTCAAGCCTGTAATCCCAGCACTTTGGGAGGCCGAGACGGGCGGATCATGAGGTCAGGAGATCGAGACCATCCTGGCTAACATGGTGAAACCCCGTCTCTACTAAAAACTACAAAAAAAAAAAAAAACTAGCCGGGTGAGGTGGTGGCACCTGTAGTCCCAGCTACCCGGGAGGCTGAGACAGGAGAATGGCGTGAACCCGGGAGGCGGAGCTTGCAGTGAGCTGAGATCCGGCCACGGCACTCCAGCCTGGGTGACAGAGCGAGACTCCGTCTCAAAAAAAAAAAAAAATTTTTTCCGTTTCCTCCTCTGGAAAGACTCTCCAAGTCTCCAGCCATTCCAGGTAGAAGAAAGGAGGAAACGTGAGGAGCTGCAGGTGCCAGGGTCCCAGGCCTGCCCGCAGACGGTGGTGCCTCAAAACACCTACCCAGGTAAAGAAGGGCCAGGGAGGTGTGGGGTGTGTGCCTGTGTGTCCATGTGTTCACATGTGTATCTGGTGTGTCGCATGAATGTATGTGTGCAAGTGTGGCATGGGGGATGGTGGTGTGGAATGCATGTGTGCGTGCATATACGTGGTGTATGGGGTGAGCTGCATGTGTGAGTGTGTGCATTCACAGGTGTACCTGTGTGTTGGGGGCACGTGGGTGTGTGATGGAAATGTGCGGTGGTGAGGGCATGGGACAGTTAGGAATTGAACTCCTCAGGATCCCCACTGACCGCTGCGGTGGTGTTCTTACCTGCTTGTCCAGATTCCTCTGTGCTGGGGTCATTCTCCAGCTCACTCCCAGTCCCGGGCTCACCCTCCTTGCCTTTTCTGGGGGCCAGGGAGGGTGTGTCAAAGCAGGGTGCTGCTGTAGTGCTGTTGGTGATGTGGCAAGGGTTTTTCTTCTCTCAGCATGGATGGCCAGCATCCTGGCACAGTCTTGGAATTGGGATTAAAGAGCAGGTTTCTAGTGTACTGAAGCTGCACAGGACTCTTGGAAAGTGTATGTTCCATTCCTGCTTTCAGAGAAATAGCCACAGTGTAGACTCTGAGTCGTCTTGGTAAAAGTCACCACCTCCAGAAGCAGAGGCTACAATGCTGCCGTCTTTTATAAGTTCTTCTCAGTATCAAACCCAAGCCTCTGATTCTTACCGGAACCCACGTGTCACTGTAGTTTTCTGCAGCTATGGAGACCGACTCACACGCATTATCTGTTCTCCCTGTGATGCTTTTAAAGGCAAGATTTGTGCCATTTTGACCCAGCTCCATGCATTTTGTACTTGCCCCCTTTCATGCATGGACAAAGGGGCTTTTCTAGTGTGGGAGATCTGAAAGGATGAGATCCTGCTCCACAAGCATGGATGCCCACCCCTGGTTTTCTAAGAAGCCCACCTCTGCATGCCAAGGGTGATGCATTCATTTGGGGTCCACTTGGAGTTCAAGCGCAGGCTTGATGTTTGTGATGCACTTTGAATCTTCTCTAGCTTCTTTCTGCCCGTAGCATGTCTCTCAGCCCCATTAATATACTTTTAGAAGATTGGATGGATGTTCATGTATACACAGGAGTTTTCAACTCCATTCTTCCCTTGTTGGACGCTGACACAGACTACTCTGAAACAGTCAGAAGCCAAGGGTTGCTACTGAGAAGGGAGAGATAATAGATTTCAAAGAGTGGGCACTGTTTTTATTTTGGTAGCTCCTGCCAGCTTGCCTTCCTAAAAGGCTTTTCCCGCCAGCTGATGCCGGATCGCTGGTGACAGGTCTGCTTCTCTGTATCCACGCCCACACAGGACACTCCCAGATGTTGCTTACCCTCTGGTGTTTTGGGCAGCCTTCTAGCAGTCTCATCTGTTTTCTCCAAGGAATTCTCTTCATATTGTTGTGTTGGTAGCACATAATAGGACTGTCCTTGATTTATTTCCCCTTTTGTAGAAATTATGCATCGAATTTTGGTCATTTTAGCTGATTTGAGGTGATGTTGTCCGCTATGAGCTATATTACTCTGTTAGGGCTTTCATAACAAGTACCACAGACTAGGTGGCCTAAACAACAGAAGTTTATTTTCTCAGTATTGCGGAGGCAACTAATAGAAGATCAAGGTGTCAGTAGAGCTGGTTTCTTCTGAGGCCTCTCTCCTTGGCCTGGAGATGGCCACTGCCTTGCTGTGTACTCATGTGGTCTTACCTCTGTGTTTGTCAGTGTCCTGATCTTCTCTCATAAGGACACCAGTCATACTGGACTGTGGAGCCCACCCACCCATATGTCCTCATGTTAACTTAATTACGTCTTCAAAGAGCCTGTCTTCAAATACAGTCACATTCTGAGGTCCTTTGGGGTTAGGACTTCAACATGAAATTTTGGGAGAACACAATTCATCCCCCGTAAGACCTCACCCTCAGGACCTTCAAAATTCATGTCTCTCCCACATGCAAAATCCATTCACCTCATCCCAACAGCCCCCAAATTCTCAGCCTATTTCAGCATCAACTGTAAGTCCAAAATCTCATCTAAATATCAACGTCTCAATTGGGTATGGGTTAGACCTGAAGTATGATTCATCCTGAGGCAAAATCTTCTCCAGCTATGAACTGTGAAGCCAGATGTTTTCTGCTTCCAAAGTACAACTGTGAGAAAAGCATAGCATAGACCATTCTCGTTCCAAAAGAGAAATCCAAGAGAAGAAAGGGTAATGGGTCCCAAGCAAGTCTTAAATCTAGCAGGTCAGGGCCGGGTGTGGTGGCTTGTGCCTGTAATCCCAGCACTTTGGGAGGCTGAGGCAGGCGGATCACCTGAGGTCAGGAGTTCGAGACCACCCTGGCCAACACAGGGAAACCCTTTCTCTACTAAAAATTCAAAAAGTAGCCAGACGTGGTGACACACACCTGTAATCCCAGCTACTCAGGAGGGTGACGCAGGAGAATTGCTTGAACCCAGGAGGCAGAGGTTGCAGTGAGCCAAGACTGTGCCGTTGCACTCCAGCCTCGGCAACAAGAGCGAGACTCCATCTCTCTCTCTTTTTTTTTTTTTTTTTTTTTTGAGACGGAGTCTCGCTCTGTCACCCAGGCTGGAGTGCAGTGGCCAGATCTCAGCTCACTGCAAGCTCCGCCTCCCGGGCTCACGCCATTCTCCTGCCTCAGCCTCCCGAGTAGCTGGGACTACAGGCGCCGCCACCTCGCCCGGCTAGTTTTTTGTATTTTTAGTAGAGACAGGGTTTCGCCGTGTTAGCCAGGATGGTCTCGATCTCCTGACCTCGTGATCCGCCCGTCTCGGCCTCCCAAAGTGCTGGGATTACAGGCTTGAGCCACCGCGCCCGGCCAGCGAGACTCCATCTCAAAAAAAAAAAAAAAAATCTAGCAGGTCATTTCCATGGGATTTTAAGGCTCAGGAATAACCTTTGGCTCAGTTCTCTATTCTCCAGGCCCAGCAGCTACTGGCCCTGCTCTTTGGAACTCAGAAGGAAATGACGTCACCTCCTGAGCCTGTACCCTCTGGTCCCGTGATGACAGTGGCAGCCCTGTAACCTCTGAGCCACCTTTGGAGTCATTCTTCCTTTTTCTTGAAGGATAGTCCATATTCATAGCCAGATAGCTCTACTGGCCAGTTTGTAGAATCCCAGAAATCCAATAGCCTTCTTTTATTTCATCCCATCTCTTTTCCTTTCAGTCCCAACTGGCAGTGTTTCTGCTGGTGTATAATACTCAGAAACCCTGCCCTCCATGCAGTTCACAGGGTTGCAGGCCATCAGACGAGGGTGTCCTCCGTAGACCTTCCTGGATAACCTCATCTGTGTTCCTGGCTTCTCTTGAGATGGTAGATTGGATCCATGAATCACACTCAGAATCTCTTTAACAGATGATGAGCCAGCCACACTCTTGATGTCTCTCCAGTGCACACTTTCTTATTTTTTGCAGAATGGATAGACAGAATTTTCCAAATCTTGAAGTCATGGTTCCTTTTTGCTATAACAGTTCCTTCTTGAGTTTCTCTCTCATCTCACGTTTCACTGTAAGCAGCAAAAAACTAGTCTTTGCCTTTGACACTTTGCTTAGATATCTCCTCAGCTCAGTATCCAAGTTCATCACCTACAATTTCTGTTTCAGAATTTTGGCCAAATTCTTTGCCACTTTATAATTGGAGGATCTCCTTTTCTCCAATTTCCTATAATGTCTGTATTTCTACCAGCCACCTCCTCAACGCTTTTTAAACATGCACTTCAAAACTCTCCTAGCCTCTACCCATCACCTAGTTCTAAAATGACTTCGACAGTTTTTGGTCTTTGTTTTAGCTGCACCCTACTTCCTGGTGCCAAAGTCTATGTTAGTCTACTGTGGCTACCATAACGAAGTACCACAGACTGGGTGACTTAAACAACAGAGAAACTTATTTTCTCACAATTCCAGAAGCAGCAAGTCCAGAATCAAAGCGTCAGCAGAGCTGGTGTCTTCTGAGGCCTTTTTCCTTGACTTGGAGACGGCTCCCATCTTGCTGTGTCCTCACAGGGTCCTTCCCTTGGTTGAAGTCTGCCTCCAATCTCCTCCTCTCAGAAGGACACCAGTGATTTTGGATTGGCCCCACTATGTGACTTCATTTTGATTTAATTACTTCTTGAAAGACCCTGTCTCCAAGTAGTCACATGCTGAGGCCCTATGGGTTAGGGCTTCCTCATGTGAGTTTTCAGGCGGACACAATAACATGCACTGTCTGCTCTCATCATTCCATCTCCTCACCCAGTTAACAAATAAGAGATCTTAGCGGCCCACCTTGTCACTTTGTTTTCTTCTTCCACCCAGATCCGTTAACAGAAGTCAACTGCCGATCAGGTACCTTGTTGTCGGCAGCCTGGTAAAAGTTACACCTTGCTCTTGTCTCCACCCCATGAGGTCCACAAAGTACATCACACACATGACCTCACCTGCCCCACCAGCAACTTAGAGCAACCGGCTGCCACTGTCATGCTCACCTTATAGACAAGGTTACCCAAGCTCTGAGAAGCTGTCTGGCTGGAACGAGGTACCTGTAGCTAGAAAACCAAGAGTCGAGATGAGCGTCAAACCTAGCCTCTCGGCGGAGCACAGTGGCTCACACCTGTAATCCCTGCACTTTGGGAGTCTGAGGCAGGTGGATCGCCTGAGATGGGTGGATCGCTTGAGCCCAGGAGTTTGAGACCAGCCTGGCAACATAGTGTGACCCCATCACTACAAAAAATTTAAAACACACACACACACACACACACAATCTCTGTCTTCATCTGGTGATTTCCCTCCTACACTACATGGGTTCTTGGCAGACTCAGTACCCACTCGCAGACTCATGTTGCCCCGACCCCCTTGTGACTGATGGACAAATGCCCCCACCGCTTCCACCACTGCCCTTCGTCTCTCTGCTCTCCATAGCCTCTGTGTCTTCTTGCGCTGCTTCTGTTTGTCTAGCTTCTCCTGTCCTGAGCTGCTCTGACCCGTCAGGGCTCTCCTCCCCACAGCCATGAAGCCCAGACTAACCATGTTCCTGCTCATATCTAGGAGGGCCTGATTCACTCCCCCGAGTTCTAGATTTGACTCCTGCATTTCACAGCAGTGAGGAAACAGGCCACCTGTATGAAGGGCTATGCTCCGTAAGCCAGGACTTCAGGCCGGGCTCTGCACTGCCCACCCAGCCCCTCCCCGTGGTTCCACCTTCCCAGCATCACAGACTCAGGATGCAGGAAGTCCAGAGTAGCTTTACCCATGGCCACCTGTAGCCTCAGAAATGCGGTGCTACTGGGAGCCAGGGAGCCGTGGGGTGCCCGCAGTCTGGGACTGTTGAGCAGCCCAGCAAGGCTGAGTAGCATTTCAGCCCTCCTTCCTGGGACAGATCACCTTAGTTCATGTGTAAACATGGCAACCAATAGGTCATCGGGTTGCATCCAGGAGCAGATCGGAATGTGCCTGTCAGAAGTCTAGCACAGTCCCTGGAGCATGCAGGTGCCCAGCACATGATATGTGTAGGGTGTAGAGTCTTCCTCTCCCATGTCCTTTCACTATCCTGATAGAGCGTTCCCCCATACCTCGTTAAGTATGTGATCTGTACATGGCCAAGGCTTTGCACGGATAAATACAGACTCCTAGAGCTTGAGGGGATGGGGTGGTAGAGCTCAAAAGGGTTGGGGGTGAAGATAAGGGAAAGTGGCTGGGAAGAGGGAGAGCAAAGTGTCCAGCATGCTCTGGACACAGCGTGGCCTATGCTGAAGATTTCGTCCTCACAGGCTACACCAGTGGCCCCTGCAGGGCCGGCCAGGCCGCCCCGGTCACCAAGGAACATTGTAAAAATAAGGGTTTGTAGACTCCAAGCTGAGTCTTCCTGTGCCGGGGTCGTAGGGGCTGGGATGTGGCCTGTGCAGCACCGCTGACCTGCATGTTGCCTTCCCGTAGCTGGCGGCAACCCGCGATCTCTAGAGAACAGCCTGGACGAAGAAGTGACCATCGAGATCGTTCTGTCCAGCTCTGGGGAGGAAGACTCCCAGCACGGCGCGTACTGCACAGAGGAGCCGGAGAGCCCCAAAGAGAAGCCGCGCAGCCTCCCCGCCTCCCACCGGGGCAGCGCCGAGGCCGGGGGCGACGTGCAGACCTCCAAGAAGTCCTACGTGTGTCCGAACTGTGGGAAAATCTTCCGCTGGAGGGTCAACTTCATCCGACACCTGCGAAGCCGCAGGGAGCAGGAGAAGCCGCACGAGTGCTCAGTGTGCGGGGAGCTGTTCAGTGACAGCGAGGACCTGGATGGGCACCTGGAGAGCCATGAGGCCCAGAAGCCTTACCGGTGTGGTGTCTGCGGGAAGAGCTTCCGACTCAACTCCCACCTGCTCTCCCACCGGCGGATACACCTGCAGCCGGACAGACTCCAGCCGGTGGAGAAGAGAGAGCAGGAGGCGGACGAGGGTCCCAAAGAGCCGCTGGAAAATGGCAAGGCCAAGCTGAGCTTCCAGTGCTGTGACTGTGGGAAGGCCTTCCAGCGGCACGACCACCTGGCTCGGCACCGCAGCCACTTTCACCTGAAGGACAAAGCCCGGCCCTTCCAGTGCCGGTATTGCGTCAAGAGCTTCACGCAGAACTATGACCTCCTCCGCCACGAGCGCCTACACATGAAGCGCCGTTCCAAGCAGGCTCTGAACTCCTACTGAGCCTGCCCACCTGGGGCGGCCTCACCCTGGCTGGTGCTGCCCCCTCACATTGGTACTGATCAGCGCCCCCACCCAGGACGCCCCTTCCCCAGGATAGAGAGCACACCTCCCTCCTGGCCTTGCTCTCAGGTAGTGAGCGTTCGGGCGGCACCGTGGGAGCACTCTCCCTCCCCCAGGTGTTGAAAGAGTGGCCGAGTGTTCTGTTTCTGCTGTGCCAAAAACGGGGGGATGTGCCACCACCAGGTTGGACATGCCAGGTGTTCTGCGTCTTAGAGACCCCTGCCCCATGCTCCCCAAGCTCAGGGAGTAAAACTGGGTTATCCCCCGTCGGGGCGGCACCCTGGTCACCAGCCAAACCTCAGTATACTCCCTTCCTTCCCTGTCTGAACGCTAGGATCTGCTCCTGAAGCTCCAGGGTGCCTGCACTTCCACTGAGAAGCTGCTGGAGGGTGTTGGACTGGAGGAAGGAAGAAGGCAGGGTGGGACTGACGGGTTCAGTGGAGAGCAGGGTCAGGCACACTGAGCCAGACGTGTCATGTCTGTGCCCAAGATGCGTGGCCATCAGGTAGGCAGGAGCACCCCACAGATCCAAGATCAGGCAGCCCTTTTGGGCTTGGAGTCTGTGGCAGGGGTCTGCAGAGCTCCTTCTTGAGGTTTGGAAACAGTCATCATACCTTTTGATTTTCCAGAGGGCCAGTTACTAAGGATCTGGAGCTCACCAAAAACAAAGCTTACATTTTAATTTGTGTTGCACACCCACCCCATAGTGTCTTTATACCCCAGAGATCCTTGGTAAATGCTTGCGGGTTGGAAGCTGAGTGGTCATCGTTTAAAAGGCACTTAAGTCCCTTCTTCCAATCTGTCCTGTCTGGGAATGTGGAGCTCAGCCCCCAGTGAGGGGTTCTTCTGTCCTGTGAGCCAAGCTCCAGAACAGAACCTTCCCCGACATCACACTTTACGTATTAGCTTGGAGTGCTGGTGTGTCCATTTTCTAGGTCTGTTGTCACGAAGTACCGCACACTGACTGGCTTAGAACAACAGGAGTGTATTCCCTGACAGTTCTGGGAGCTGCACATCCAAGATCAGGATGTCCTCAGGGTTGGTGCCATCCGAGGGCTGTGAGGGAGAAGTGGCTTCGTGCCTTTGCTGGCAGTTGCCGTTCCTTGGTGTGTGGAAGCGTCACCCACTCTCTGCCTTCATCTCCACATGGCACTCTTGCTGTGGCGTGTCTGTCCCCAAGCCTCCCTTTGTTTAAGGACACCAGTCATGTCAGAGTAGAGCCCATCCCACCAACTCCAGTATAATGTCATCTGCGTCCGCAGCAGCTGTTTACCAATAAGGTCACATTCTGAGGTACCTCTGGTAAGAGGTTGGGACTTCAACATTGGAATTTGAAAGGGACAGCATTCAGCCCGTGACTCCGGATAAACGTGAGGTATGCTATCATTCCTAATTCACAGATGAGTCAGTACAAACTTGAGTGAGCTTGCTCACAGTTCCATCAAAGGCAGTGTTCAGAACCAAGTCTTGGCATTCAGGACAGGTGTCCTCTGCATGGAAGAATCTTACTCAGTAGCCTTAAGGCTGACAAATTCCCCTCCCTCCCTGCCTTCTGATGGGGGCTGGGCAGGCCAGCTGGAGCTGTGTCTCCTGCTGGGATTTGGGACTGAGTGACAGTAGGTAGTGAAACCTCAAGCAATTTAAAACGTGGTATTGTTCCTGGAAGACTGGTTATGTTGGCTAGGGTCAGCAAGAGAGGGCATCAAGGCTGTAGTCTAGCAGTGACTTATTCTGCAAGTCACACCAGACGGGTGTTTTGTATTATTCATATGTCAGATCCTACCAACAGGCAGTGAGCCAGGCAAAGCTCCTGGTGCTCCTTGTCACTCACGTAATTTTCACATCAAGAAAACTCTGGGCCAGGCGCAGTGGCTCACACCTGTAATCCCAACACTTTGGGAAGCCAAGGTGGGTGGATCGCCTAGCTCAGTGACACCAGCCTGGGCCACATGGCAAAACCCCATCTCTACCAAAAATACAAAAAATTAGCTGAGTGTGATGGTGCACGTTTGCAGCCCCAGCTACTCTGGAGGCTGAGGTGGGAGGATTGCTTGAGTCTGGGAGGCAGAAGTTGCAGTAAGCCAAGATTGCGCCACTGCACAAGCTGGATGACAGAATGAGACCCTGTCTCAAAAATAATTTAAAAGCCTCTGCCCCAAACTCGTTAAAAGATTTTATAACCACAACTACTGTTTCTGTGTAGATGCATCTGCGTGCCCAGGAGCAGTAAATGCAATAAAATCATTTGGTTATACTTTGAACACAAACGGTTGAGGCTTTTGCTTTCTAAATAGTTTGTCTCTTGTATCAACATATCTGGAAAAGGGAGAAATCCGATTTTTAAGGCCAAGGGAGGGGAAAATTCCAAGTAGAAGCCAGGCTCTCTGTGCACGTTTACCCCACCTACCTGTGTGCTCCTACCTGTCCTGAGGATTCTCTCAGTAGCTCTGAGGTCTTGAGAAGGCTGTTCACCTTCCTGCTTCAGACGTCTGACTCAGAGAAGAACATTGTTCTACTTACCAGTGTTTTCTGTGTAAAACCACATCATGAAGGAGAAAGCGACAAAGGGAATGTGAGGGGACTGGAAACCACAGGGAGGCTGTGTCTTGAGTCCCCACCACCGATGCAGAGCCAACCAAGGCACCTCAGGAAATGGAATTGCCTCTGGATTTGGAAGTCCTCCTGGGTAGTGTAGCTGAGACCCAGGTTGATGCCATGCAGCAGGAGCAGCTGGGGGAACCTGCTCTCAGGAGAGGTCTGCCAACCTCCAGCCCAACACCCTTAACCACGGTGGTGGAGAGGGCTGCACCCCAGTGATCGTTGTCTCCCTTTTGGCCACTGATACCTTTAGCCTTAGCTGAGAATAGCTACCCCTCGCTCCTTCCCTCCCACCCCAGGGGCCGGGTAGCTGGCTGGGGCTGTGTCTCCCCCTTGCTCTGGAGGTTGAGACCCCAGCTGAGCAACAGCCTCCCTCTTCGTTCCTCTGATCCCCTTGGCATCGCCAGGAAACCACAGGTGCATAATAACTCACTGAGTCAACATTCCTGTTAGGCTTTTCATTTTCATTTAAAAAGTAAAATGTGGCCGGACGTGGTGGCTCATTCCTGTCGTCCCAACACTTTGGGAGGCCAAGGCAGAAGGATTGCTTGAGGTCAGGAGTTTGAGACCAGCCTGACCAACTAGTGAGACCCCATCTCTATGAAAAAAAATAGAAAAAGTAGCCTGCTGTGGTGGCACATGCCTGTAGCTATTTGGGGGGCTGAGGTGGGGGAAGATCCCTTGAACCCAGGAGGCAGAGGTTGCTGTGAATGGTGGAGCGCCACTGCATTCCAGCCTGGGCAACAGAGCAAGACTTCATCTCAAAAAAAAAATAACATAAAATGGGAAGCACAACCAAAAGATGTTTTCTAAGACCTGTAGACTTTAGATAGTTCTGGTCACCTGATCTGGCCCCTCCCCAAAAGAAAGAAGAAATAACTGTTGCATACACTGGGGGTAGATTGCACTCCTGGTCACACCACAGCTTTAAGCCAACCTTAGTCTTTTTTCTGTTTTCTTTATCTCCCCAACTCTTGCCTCAGCTAGAAGAAGAAACAAATTAAAAAGATGAGGCCACTGGTGGGAGGGTCCCTATCAGTCCTAAATCATACTGTGGTACAAAGGAAAGAGAAGGCCAGCGTTGAAGCCTGTGGAGATCTTGTCCAAGTCACTTCTCTCCTGTGAGATGGTTTCCCTTCCTCTGCCAAAAGCAGTTGGACCAGACACAAGTACTTCTGCTTGCAGAGTTACGAAGACGACTCAGCAATGATTATAGCACTTCAGCAATTCCATCAAATAAGCCCACTTTTTTTATTTTATTTTTTTCCCTAAAGACGGGCTCTCAGGCTGGTCTCAGATTCCTGAGCTTCCCCCACCATGGCCTCCCAAAGTGCTGGGATTGTAAGTGTGAGCCACCACACCCAGCTTCCAGCCACACTTAATATTAGCAACAAACACTGATACTGTTTGGTCTTAAAAGTGATGATCAGTGCCCACTACTAGTCCATGCAGCAAGGCTAGAGGTCAGGAAACTTGCTTAGGGCAGACTGGCTACAGGAAAGGGAGTGTTGAGGGGACCACTGGAAGACCAGGTACCTCCAGCAACCCAGACCCATATATAGGGCAGCCGGTAGAGTGCCAGTGGCCCAGCATCTGGGGGACGGTTTCTAGTGATCATGAGTTCATCAAGGGCAAAGCCCAGGGGGTCCATCGTACCTGTTTTGCCTATCAGAGGCCAACTGGGAACTTTATCTTCTCTTGAAACCATAGCCTGTAGCCAAGTCACTATGATTTGTGTGCATATAATCACCAAAGTACAGAGAAGCCACAGAAATTCCCTGTGAGAAGACGCAAAACTCAAAGTGTGGGAAAGCAGAGTCCTCAGGAATACACGGAAGTGGGAGGAACCAGGGGCTTACCTCACACATCTTGGCCATAGCCAAGAATATCACAGGCGGGCCGACAACTCTGTGACAAAGGGCTGTCTTCTAATCACACAACCAAACGGCAGGGGAACCACCCTTTTTCCATCACTTGGTTTAAAAAAAAAATGCTCTGGTATGGTTTGTCTATCCTGCCCCCATTATATTGGTCTTCCTATGCCTTGTCAAAATACGGAGGGGTTGGATACCTGCTGTTTTGTACCTTTTTTATGTGAGGATCAATCAGGTATAGCCACAAGAGAAGATGGAGGAGAGTCTTAGGAAAAGACGAAGTGTATTCTACTCACAGGTCCTAGAGACAGGAGGCACAGCAGGCCAGGCAGGGCCACATGGGGAAGACACAGGAGGCGGGAAGCAGAAGACAGAAGCAAGGAGAAGGTTTGGGCCACTATCTTTATTGGGGTTTTCTTGGAGAGAGTCAAAGCAGGGCCAGGGGAACAGTTTAGGATTGGCTAGTTTGAATGATTTCTATGGGCTTTGAGTTACAGGGATGGTTCCTAATTGCCTGGCACCAGACTCTGGGATGCATAAGACAGAGGAATGTTGCCTCCTGGGGTGTCCTGTCAGATATGGGAGGTATGGGTCTGAATGGGTTAGTTTGCATATCAAAGGCATGCTCCTTGCCGGTCAAGGATTCACTGGCACAGAAACCTCAGATAAGGGGCCTAAGGACTAAACTCTAACTGCTATTGTCTTCAATTTCCTCCTGAGGGGCCTGGAGGAAGTCGTTCCCAAGAGCCAGACCTAACATTCTTTTCTACTGACCCCAAATTTTAAACAAAGCTTCTCTTCTGTAACCTATTGCAACTCAGAAAAATCTGTGAATTCTACCGATGACCGGTAAGCGTCCGCTTCAAGGTTTCCTGTCCTTTGGAGGCTAAACCAATGCGCAATTTCAATGTATCCATTTACAGTTTTGCTTGTGATTTCTGCTTTCCTAAAATTCACCCCACCTTTATTTTTTTCTCTTTTTCTTTTCTTTTTCTTTCTTTTTTTTTTTTTTTTCTTTTCTTTTTTTAATGACTAGTCAGATGCAGTCGTGAGAATCGGGGAAAGATTCAAGGCGTTTGATGTGTAACTGACTGTGAACAATCGTGATAACTCATTACCTTTGCACCAGCCGCCCTGCCTTTAAAAACCCTTTCTTGCAAGCTGCTGTGGAGGTCAGATATTAGGTGTGAGCTGCCTGATTCTCCTTGCTTGGCATCCTGCAAATAAACACCTTCCTTTCTCCTGCCACAAACCTGAGTGGATGTTTGGCCTTATTGCACTGGACGAGTGGATCACAGTTAGATTAAATAGTGGCCAGGTGTGCAGTGTTGGGGCTCGAAGATGGCAAGTACAGACTTGCATTATAGTTGAGAAGAAGAGGACAGACGATATCCAATACATTCCTTTCTTACCACTTTCTCCATGGTTACTCACCAAGGGCAGAGACCTCTGTCTGTGTCTGCTTACGTTATCCAGCTTGCGGTCTAAGACAACATGCTCCTGCAAAATGAGAGCTTGGTATGTGTTGGATAGCGCTGCACCCCATCACTTCTGCCCTCCCAAAAGAAACAGAACTCCTATCCAAGCAGGTGCTTGGAAACCAGCATGTTCATGTGCTGGGGAGAGCTGCCACTGCCTAGACACCAGTCTCTGGTATGAACTAGGTATCCTGCAAACACTGTTTCTCTGGCATCAACTAGGTATTCTGCAAACACTCTTTCCAAATACAGTCACATTCACAAGTCCCAGAGAAAGATCTTCATGGGGGCCGCATTCAAACCACGACAGTTCTTTTAAGGGAGGATTTAAATCTCAAAACCGGTTAGGTAATCAATAGTGTTCTACCACTCCAGGAAACCAAAGCTGCCCTCCACATTCTGGTTTCCACAGTAAAGTGATACTCCCTCAGGAATTCAGCTGCTCTCAAGAAGCAAGGTGTGTTCAAAGGAAAGCAGCTTTACTGATGAAATGCTATCTGATGGGAAATGCCAGGGCCTTAAACCACTTCCAAAGTTTGGGCTGAGGGCAGGGGCTTAAAAAAGGGAAGTCTGATGTGAAAGCCATGCTGGAGTTGTGCAGGTGCAGGGGCTGAGTCTTGCCCTGATGCCTGTCTTGAGTTATGGTCCACCTGGAGTGCAGGCTGGCACCATCTCCACAGTGGCCATGGCCATGTAACTGAGCAGCTTGGCAGCTAAGGCTCAAACCACGTTTTAAAACTTTTTTTTTCTTTCTCCTTTCCTCCTTGAACCTTCTAGTCTCAAGCTATAATAACTTATTTATTTATTATTTATTTATTTATTTATTATTTATTTTTGAGACAGAGTCTTGCCCTGTGCCCCAGGCTGGAGTGCACTGGCATGATCTGGGCTCACTTAAGCCTCTGCCTCCTGGGTTCAAGCAATTCTCATACTTCAGCCTCCCTGGTAGCTGGGATTACAGGCATGTGCCACCATGCCCAGCTAATTTTTGTATTTTTTAGTAGAGATGGGGTTTCACCATGTTGGCCAGGCTAGTCTCAAACTCCTGACCTCAGGTGACCCGCCTGCCTCAGCCTCCCAAAGTGCTGAGATTACAGGGATGAGCCACCATGCTGGGCCAACCTTTTATTATTTTGACTTCTTTCCACAAGTGGCTAGCAGCCAGAGCCTTTTTTTGCTGGTTACAATCAGGCTGTAGATTATCCATCTTGAGGCAATCTGTAAGCGGGGAAGAATTTCGCAGCTGGACCTGCATGCCTGGTGTGTTTTAAACTAACCCCTGGAATTTCCTAACAAGCATAGGGTTAGATAAAGGTGCATGGGGTAAGGAAGTGTGCAGTGGAAAAGGGAAGGGACTGTAGTTTCAAAGTACATTTCAAGGCTATATTTTAAGACTAAGGAAAAAAAGGTTTTTAGAGTTTGTTTCAAGGTTATATCTTGAGACTGGAAAGAAAGGAGGAAAGAAAAAAGTTTTAAAGTGCATTTTGAAACTCAGCTACTCACATTTAGTCAAGAATCTAGAGTGTTACTGGGTGTGGTGGCTCATGCCTGTAATCCCAGCACTTTGGGAGGCCGAGGCAGGCTAATTGCTTGAGCACAAGAATTTGAAACCAGCCTGGGCAACATGGCAAAACTCTGTCTCCACAAAAAATACAAAAAGTAACTAGGTGTGGTGGTGTGCACCTGTGGTTCAAGCTACTTGGGAGGCTTAGGCAGGAGGTTCACCTGAGCCTGGGAGGTGGAGGCTGCAGTGAACCTCAATCACACCACTGCACTCCAGCCTGTGTGACGGTAAGACCCTGTCTAAAAACAGAAACAACAAAAAAGAATCTAGAATGTTAAAGCTGAAAGAGACACAGTAAGTTGTCCAGAGCCCTCCTTTGGCCAGGGGGGACAACTTAGTTAAATGTTTTATCTGAGGTCACAGAGTTTGGGCTGAACCGAGTTTCCTGCAACCTCATTCAGTTCTGGGGCCGATCCTGCGGTCGCCGCGGCAGGCGAGGACGCAGAGCAGGGACTGTAAGTGCCTTGCCCTCAGACTGCCTCAGCAGGGCGGCGGTGAAGCCACACTGCTCACCACAGTCCTCCGGTGGCTTCAAGCTGGAGGAGGAGTAAGCCTCAGACGGGACAGTCTGAGAATACTGAATGAGGCCTGTTTTTGGCAGGATGGAGGTGGATGAAATTTTTCTGAGCTGGGTTTTAAGAAGCAGGAAGAAGCAAATTACTTTTCTGCATCTTACGGCTGAATGGGAAGACGTTTCTGACAAAAGCATGGCTGAAGCAGGGCAGTTTCCTCCCCGCCTGAGCGCCTCTCAGCTCCAGGTAGAGCCTGGAGCGGCTGTTTCAGAGGGTGGGCTTTCCCCAGGCTGTGCTCAGTCTCAGGACGTGGCTGAAGAGGACGTCTGCTGAGCCTCAGGCCTGACAGTAACAGTGAAGTGAAGACACATCCAGAGAAGAAAACAAAGGTTTTTAAAGGAAGACCCTGGTCTGTTTTGAAATGGGGTCGGGGAGAAGGGACTTTGTGAGAGGAGGACTTCCCTTGCCTGGAAATGCCTAGGAGCACTCTTGCCACCCATGCCCTCTCCTTTGCCCAGTCAGAGCCACCGCAGCCACCAGCCCCATCGGAAACGGGCTTAGGAAAGTCCAGGACGCCGTGGCTCTGCTGCCCTGTGACCCTCACAGCCCCCTCCTGTCTCCTCAGAGGGGCAGCTATCTTTGCAATCCCAAAGCATCACTTTTGGGATGGGTTTAATCCAACCGTGCTGCAGGAGAGGCTCAGGCAGGGTCCAGGTCTGTGGATGGTGGTGCATCCTAGTCCATAGTTGTCTTGATAACTGAATTGACTTTCTGGCATAAGTCATGGAAACACCACTTGTGCACCACTAAGTTGGGGGTATTCAGTTCTCCCAACTCCAATCTCCAGTCTGCCTGTTTTCCAGAGAGGTCTGCAAGTGCTCTCTAGGGAGATGCAGGGGTGAGCCCTGTCTGGATTCCATTCTC
Organism: Rhinopithecus roxellana; assembly: GCF_007565055.1. NCBI lineage: Eukaryota > Metazoa > Chordata > Mammalia > Primates > Cercopithecidae > Rhinopithecus > Rhinopithecus roxellana. The sequence continues at coordinate 111,724,645 of NC_044556.1, read as the reverse complement.
AACACTGCTGCGTGGCTCTGAGCAATTTCCTAGGAGTCTGTAGAAGCAGCTCCAGGGCACCGCCCTGGGGCTGCCTGGGCAGAGGTGCAGCTGTGCCTGCAAGCCCTTAACCTGAGCTGGGGGGATGGAGGGGTGAGGCAGGGGAGTGGCGAGGGACACTTTTTCTTCAAGATTTACCTGTACCTCAAGCTGCCCTCCCTCTGGTAGATGATGATCAGGCCAGCAGAACAAGACTTAGGAGCCTTGCTATGACTGGGAAGAAGAGACTTGCATTATTCACCATTTACCTCCCGTGGCACCTGCTGAAACGCCAGGCCCTCTTGGAAGAGCTTGGCACATAGCGGCTCACTGAATCTTCATGATCACCCTGCAAAGGAGGCACAATCATCATGCCCGTTTTACAGATGGGCCATACAGTGATAGAAGAAGTTGCTGAGGGACACGCAGCAGACCCAAGATTTCAATTCAGGCAGCCTGGCCAGAGTCTGGGCATTTCATAGTGCGTGGAGCTGCTATATACTAACAGAGTAATTAAAGGCATTGAAAGGTTCTTGTATTGGTTCGAACCCCAAGAACGTGCCAGTAAACAACACGAGGCGGTGTGGAGCAACATGCTGTTTTAATGAGCACCTGGGTGCCGGCAGGCTGAGGCCTAAAATGGTGTCAGCAGCAAATGAGGACAGGGCAGGGGTATTATAGTCCTCTGCAAACAGGAAGGGTCCCAGTCTGACATGACTGCTACGTGGTACCCGGAAGGCCTCTCTCTCCATCCTCAGGGGTAGGTGTCTTCCGGCCAGCCCTCTTCCTGCTTCTGCTGTCTCACTGACGCACGCTACTGGTGCAAGTGCCCTTGCGCCTTGGGACTGGGCCTGAGAAGGGAGGAGTTATTCATCCCCCCACACTTTCAGGCCCCGGGGAGAATCTTTCATTCCTGTTTGTCTTCTATAGAAGAGGGAAGAGGGACGACTTTCTCAATAACTACTTCAGGCATGACATAGGGGGTGGCGTGGGTACCTCGGAAACAAAAGAAGAAACTTAATTTTGGAGATCCTTTTTTTTTTTTTTTTTTAGACGGAGTCTCACTCTGTCGCCCGAGCTGGAGTGCAGTGGCCGGATCTCAGCTCACTGCAAGCTCCACCTCCTGGGTTCACGCCATTCTCCTGCCTCAGCCTCCCGAGTAGCTGGGACTACAGGCGCCGCCACCTCGCCCGGCTAGCTTTTTTTTGTATTTTTTAGTAGAGACGGGGTTTCACTGTGTTAGCCAGGATGGTCTCGAACTCCTGACCTCGTGATCCGCCCGTCTCGGCCTCCCAAAGTGCTGGGATTACAGGCTTGAGCCACCACGCCTGGCCAATTTTGGGGATTCTTGAGAGACGGGTTGGCATCCACGGTCCCATTGTAGCAGGAGCATCGTCTGGATCGTCTGGTGGTTTACTGTAGTTTCAACAAGAGTTTTAATGGCTTTCATTAAAACTAGGATAACGGGCCGGGCGCGGTGGCTCAAGCCTGTAATCCCAGCACTTTGGGAGGCCGAGACGGGCGGATCACGAGGTCAGGAGTTCGAGACCATCCTGGCTAACACAGTGAAACCCCGTCTCTACTAAAAAATACAAAAAAAAGCTAGCCGGGCGAGGTGGCGGGCGCCTGTAGTCCCAGCTACTCGGGAGGCTGAGGCAGGAGAATGGCGTGAACCCAGGAGGCGGAGCTTGCAGTGAGCTGAGATCCGGCCACTGCACTCCAGCTCGGGCGACAGAGCGAGACTCCGTCTCAAAAAATAAAAATAAAAATAAAATAAAACTAGGATAATACAGGGGAGAAACAGGAGGACCCCAGTGGTGAAGATGCCCGTCCCTACCAGCGTTTTACATCCTCCTAAATTAGAGAACCGCCCCCTAGAAGGTTTGCCAGGTCCCATCCCTTCCAGGTTTGGACTCGTCCATGGGCTACTTTTCCAATGTTTGAGGCGATTTCTAGAACCGCTTTTCTGTTATCGTCTGTTAAGACCACAACTGGAGATACTAAACTTACCACAGACCCCACCGTCTTCTGCTAGTGTCTAGTGCCAGCCTGTGTTGATAAATTGCCGCGCGCATTTGGTTTTGTTGTTGCGCAAAATTTCCAGGGCTGAGGTGCTTCGGTTGGTGATGGTCTCTAGAGCAGCCTGTGGTCTGATTATTCTATTTAGCGTGTATATGGGATGACCCTGTGAACCATCCTCTGCCCGGCTGGCAGGACCGTAATATTCGATGATCCCTGGCGGAGGCCACTCGTCCTCTTGCTGTCTTTGGCTTCCTCCTACCTTTTTACAACCCGTTTTCCTCTACGCAGGGACTCCGAGGGTGTCGGGGTTTTCCGACATAAAGGCAAAGAAGTTTTGGGAATCAGGGTGTAAAGGAATTGTGAAAAAAGCATCCTTTAGGTTTAGAACAGAAAAATGGGTGGTATTGGAGGGAATTGTGGAAAGTAAAGTATATGGGGTTAGGAACTACTGGACATACTGGGAGTACAGCTTGGCTAATGAATCTGAGGTCCTGGACTAAGCGGTAAGTTCCATCTGGTTTTTTAACAGGTAGAATTGATGTGTTAAAAGGGGAGTCTGGGCCGGGCGCGGTGGCTCAAGCCTGTAATCCCAGCACTTTGGGAGGCCGAGACGGGCGGATCACGAGGTCAGGAGATCGAGACCATCCTGGCTAACATGGTGAAACCCCGTCTCTACTAAAAAAATACAAAAAACTTAGCCGGGCGAGGTGGTGGGCGCCTGTAGTCCCAGCTACTTGGGAGGCTGAGGCAGGAGAATGGCGTAAACCCGGGAGGCGGAGTTTGCAGTGAGCTGAGATCCGGCCACTGCACTCCAGCCCGGGCGACAGAGCGAGACTCCGTCTCAAAAAAAAAACAAAAAAAAAGGGGAGTCTGTTGGGTGGAGTAGGTGACTGGCAAGGAGGCGAGAAACGATAGGGCTTTAGCCTATGAGAGCTGGTTGGGGGTGGGATACTGCTTCTATGAGAGGAACTGGGGGGCTCTTTAAGGGTAATGCAGATGGGGGTGTGGCGTTTTGCGACTGAGGGTGTGGAAGTATCCCAAACTATGGGGTTAACTATGGATGGGGGATAAGGAAAGGTTGCATGTTTTAGGGTGGGAGGTTGGAGGAGTAGAAGAAAGCTAGAAGTACCGGAGGGGTCTGGGTGGATGCGTTGGGTACCATGGAGAATGTGGAAGTGGAGAGTAGTGTAGAGTTTTGAAAGGATGTCTCTGCCTAGAAGTGGAGTTGGGCATGAGGGCAGGACTAAGAGTGAGTGAAGGAAAAGGCACGAAGGGAGCAGAAGAGTGGAGGGGTGGTTCAGGGTTTGGAGACTTGTCCATCAATTCCTACAACAGAGACTTGGGAGGACTAGGTGGGTCCTGAAAAATTAGGTAAAGCAGAGTATGTTGCCCTGTTTTTTGTTTTTTGTTTTTTTTTTTTTCAGATGGAGTCTCGCTCTGTCGCCCAGGCTGGAGTGCAGTGGCCTGATCTCAGCTCACTGCAAGCTCCACCTCCTGGGTTTACGCCATTCTCCTGCCTCAGCCTCCCAAGTAGCTGGGACTACAGGCGCCCGCCATCACGCCCAGCTAATTTTTTGTATTTTTAGTAGAGACGGGGTTTCACTGTGTTAGCCAGGATGGTCTCGATCTCCTGACCTCGTGATCCGCCCGCCTCGGCCTCCCAAAGTGCTGGGATTACAGGCTTGAGCCACCGCGCCCGGCCCGTTGCCCTAGTATTAATTTAAAAAACATACTGGCCTACCTGCCACCATCAGTGTTACCCTTGGCTCAGATGAAGTGATGGTAGTTGCCGGGGCGTCCATTCCAGGGCACCATCAGTCTTCAGCAGCAAGGCCGATGAGATCTGAGTAGGAGGTTTTGGCTGGCTCAGAAGGGATGGGGGCGGTCCTTACAGGGGCCGCTCACAGTCCAACTTCTAGTGGGGTTTTCCGCAGAGGGGGCATGGCCTGGTGGGCTTACCCGGGTTTGGGCATTGTCTGGACCAGTGGCCTACATTGCCGCACTTGAAACAGGCGCCAGGTGGAGGTGGATTACCAGGAGGCTTCCTGTGGAGCCACAGCCCTGTGGGCCTGCAGGGCCCCTGATGGCAGAGGCAAGCGTTTGGAACTGCCTGTTTTTGCCTTTTTTTTCCTTATCATGATTGTGAAAGACTTTGAAAGCTAAATTAAGAAGGCTAGTTGTGGAGTTTGAGGGCCGTCGTGAACCTTCTGAAGCTTGTGCCAGATGTCAGGGGTGGATTGGGAGATGAACCGAAGGTTAAAAATAGTAGTTCCTTCTGGGCTGGCTGGGTCTAGGTTGGTATACTTTCTCATGGCTTCAGTTAAACGGGAGAGAAAAAGGGCGAGGTTTTCGTCGGGACTTTGGGTGATTTCTGAAAGTTTTTCATAGTTGACTGCTTTATGGGCCCCATTTTTGAGTCCTGCAGGAGACACACAATCATGTGGTCTTGATGGCGGCGTCCAGAAGCCCTGTCTTGATAATTCTAGAGGGGGTCCTGGTTGGGGACTGCCTCTGTGCCAGGAGGCTGGATAGGGGTGTGAGGTGGCAAGAAGGGTTTACAAGCCTCAGGAGAGGGCGATGGGGGAGGAGAATGGGTACAGGCAATACTAAAATTGTCCTGAGGAGGGGATGGTGTGGGGAAAGAAGTGGATACTGCTGACTGGGAAGATGGCGGCTGCGAAGATACAGAGGAGCCTTGGGGGCGTTAAAGAAAACGGTTGAGAGGGAGAGGAAGGAGCTGGGAGTGGTGGGCAGCAGTCTGCTGGATCACACGTGGAAAAAGAGGTAGGGTTGGGAGGAGAAATGCGATCAAGGCGGCGAGAATGGAGGAGAAGAAACAGGTGAGCAAGAACTGCAGAGGTCGGGTTGTGATCTGAGTGCAAAAAGGCCTGGATATAAGGACAGAAGGAATTTCTCCCCATTTCTCCAGTCATCAGCAATAATTGCTTAAATCAGTTAAAATTGCAAAGTTGAATGTTCCATTTGCGGGCCATTTGGACCCGTTATCTAATTTGTACTGCGGCCAGACCGAATTGAAAAAAAGATAAGGAGCTTAAGGCGGACATCTCGCCTGAGGCCTAAGGTTTGTAGGTTTTTATAAGGCAGCCTAGCGGGCTGTCCTTTGGAATGGAAGACTGAGAATTTCCCATAACAGAGCGTAGGCTCTGGAGAACAATGAAAAGGAGACCATCCTGGACAGCCGGAGGGAGAAGATAAAAGGAGTGATCATCACCCCTGCCTTTTTCGTCCCGGAACGGGATCAAATGGTTTAGAGGCGACCCCCTAAGACCAGATGATCAACGAGTGCCTGGCACATGCCGGAGCCTTCCTGGACCAACGTTGGATTTCCGGCCGGAGAAACCAAGAGAGGCCGTGAGGATTTTTCCCTGTTAACCGGGCTCTTGGGAAACTTACAGGTAGGTGAGATCAGTGACCGATGTGCGCGCACAGAGAGGCGACTGGAGGCTGAGGAGCTTCCTTTGTCCCACTGCTGTGGCCGGCTCTCCGGGGTGCAGGGGTAGGTCCACGGGGGACGCAGACCTGAGCCCCTCCAGGGTTTCGGCACCAGATTCAAGTATCATTTGAACCCCGGGAGCGCACCAACAAACAACAGGAGGTGGTGTGGAGCAACACGCTGTTTTATTGGGCACCTGGGTGCAGACAGGCTGAGGCCTAAAATGGTGTCAGCACCAAATGAGGATGGGGCAGGGGTTTTATAGTGTCCTGTAAACAGGAAGTGTCCCATTCTGACGAGACTGCTATGTAGTACCTGAATGGCCTCTCTCCATCCTTCGGGGTACGTGTCTTCCGGCGGGCTGTCTTCCAGCTTCTGCTATCCTGCTGACGCAGGCTGCTGGCGCAAGTGGCCTTGAACTTTGGGACTAGGCCTGACGAGGGGGGAGTTATTCATCTGCTTAAGTTTTCAGGTCCCGGGGAGAATCAGGCGTAAAGTAATGAACACTAATAAATGATGTTTAAATTACCACTGTAATAAGGGCTACAGATTAGGAATACATAGAGAATGTATCAGGGAATTTTCTCTTAGTCTGTAGGGCAGAGAAGCCTTCCAAGAGAAGTAACTTTGAAAGGCAGATGTGGAAGATGAAGAAAAGGCAGCACAGGAATGGGATGAGGCAGGGCTGTCCATGGCTGGATGGACTTCAGGAGGACCCATGTAGCTTTGGGAACAAGGGACAGAGGCAACAGATCTTGTTGGAATGTACCTTGAGACCCTATCACAGCAGGGAGGTAGCATAACTAGGTTTACATTTTTACTTTATTTATTTTTTGAGACAGGGTCTCACTCTCTCATCCAGGCTGGAGTGCAGTGGCACCATCATAGCTCATTGCAGCCTTGAACTCCTGGACTCAAGCTAGTCCTCCTACCTCACCCTCCCAAGTAGCCGGGACTACAGGCATGCTCCACCATGCCTAGCTAATTTTTAAATTTATTTTTTGTAGAGACAAGGTTTCACCATGTTGCCCAAGCTGGTCTTGAACTCCTGGCCTCAGTCTCCCGAAGTGCTGAGATTACAAGTGTGAGCCACCTTGCTGGCCAAGGGTTTTTTTTTTTTTTTTTTTTTTTTTTTTTTTTTTTTTTTTTTTGAGACGGAGTCTCGCTCTGTCGCCCAGGCTGGAGTGCAGTGGCGCGATCTCAGCTGACTGCAAGCTCCGCCTCCCGGGTTCCCGCCATTCTCCTGCCTCAGCCTCCCGAGTAGCTGGGACTACAGGCGCCCGCCACCTCGCCCGGCTAGTTTTTTGTATTTTTTAGTAGAGAGGGGGTTTCACCGTGTTAGCCAGGATGGTCTTGATCTCCTGACCTCGTGATCCACCTGTCTCAGCCTCCCAAAGTGCTGGGATTACAGGCTTGAGCCACCGTGCCCGGCCGAGGTTTGTATTTTTAAAGGTGGCTCTGCTGCAGTGGGGTGCAGAGGAGATAAAAATGGGGTACAGAAGGATAATGGGGTATGGGGAAGGGGACAGTGGGGAACAAGGGAGAAGATGGTGGGGTGCTGGGGAGAGGGCAGCGCTGGGGGATTTCGGGTGAGCATCAAGGCCACTGAGCTAGGACAGGTGAAATTCCAGCACGGAGCAGTTTGGAGGCAACCACATGGGTGAAGAGAAGTACAGAGATTTGAGAAGTATTTGGGTGGCAAGCTGGGAGGCCAACTTCCAGGTTTCTACGTGAACACGGGGCGATGTCTTGGGGAGGAAGGAATATTGCAGCAGGGGTTCAGTGTGGAACATGCAGAGCGAAAGGGTAGCCATGGCGGGACAGAGCTGAACATGCAAATCCAAAGAACAGAGAGAGCTTTAGGCTGCTGGGAAAATGTTGGGGGTCTTGCCCTGTTGGTGTAATTGAAGTTGTCAGAGTACATGAGGTGGTCAGAGAAGAAAGCACTCACAGACAAGTGGCTGGGCGCAGTGGCTCAGGCCTGTAATCCCAGCACTTTGGGAGGCCAAGGTGGTGGATCACTTGAGCCCTGGAGTTTGAGACCAGCCTGGGCAACATGGCAAAACCTCATCTGTATAAAAAGTACAAAAATTAGCTGGATATGGTGGCGTGTGCCTGTAGTCCCACCTACTCTGGAGGGTGAGGTGGAAGGATTGTTTGAGCCCAGGAGGCGGAGGATGCACTGAGCCCTTGATTATGCCACTGTACTCCAGCCTGGGGTGACAGAGCAAAAACCTGTACTGAGGCCGGGCGCGGTGGCTCACGCCTGTAATCCCAGCACTTTGGGAGGCCGAGATGGGCGGATCACGAGGTCAGGAGATCGAGACCACCCTGGCTAATACGGTGAAACCCCGTCTCTACTAAAGAATACAAAAAAAACTAGCCGGGCGAGGTGGCGGGCGCCTGTAGTCCCAGCTACTCGGGAGGCTGAGGCAGGAGAATGGCATAAACCCGGGAGGCGGAGCTTGCAGTGAGCTGAGATCCGGCCACCGCACTCCAGCCTGGGCGACAGAGCCAGACTCCGTCTCAAAAAAAAAAAAAAAAAAAAAAAAAAACCTGTACTGAGATGGTTTGGCTCTGTGTCCCCACCCAAATCTCATCTCAATTTGTAATCCTCGTGTGTAAAAAGGTTGTAGAATATGAGGTTAATATACAAAAGTCAACAATTTTCTGTACATTAATAAAGAACAATTGGATTTGAAATTACAAACACAACACCATTTTTATAGCACCAAGAAAACAGACAAAATATATATATACACATATATATATGACAAAGATCTTCATGACAAAAACTACAAGTTTCTAATGAAAAAATCAAAGATTTAAATAAATGGAGAGATGTTCCATGTCATGGGAAAGAAACCTCAATATTGTCAAGATGTTGGTTTGCCCCAATTTGAATTATATATTCAAAACAATCCCAATAAAACTCTTTATAAGTTATGTAGTCAATAATGAAAAATTGACCCTAAAAATTATATGGAAAGGCAAATGACCCAGAATGGTTAACAGAATAAGGAAGAGTAAATTTCCAGTACTCACACTACATGACTTTAAGATTCATTATAAAATTATAGTAATCAAGACAGTGTGGTATTTGGGAAAGAATAGACAAATAGGTCAATAGAACACAATAGAAAATTCAGAAATAAACCCACAAAATACAGTCAACTGATCTCTGACAAAGGAGTAAAGGAAATTTAATGAAAACTGACTTTTTTCAACAAATATTGCCTGACAACTACACGTCTATACGCAAAGAAATAAATGAGACAAAGACCTTGCAATTTTCACAGAGTTCGTTCAAAATGAATCAAAAACTTAAACGTGAAATGCAAAATTTGAAACTTCCAGAAGATAAGACAACAGAAACTCTAGGACACCTTGGGTTTGACGATAAGGTTTCAGATGTAACACCAGAAGCATGATTCTTGAATGACAAAATTGATGAATTGGACTTTAATCTTGTTTTGCAAAAGATAATGTTAAGACAATGAAAAGACAAGCTGCTGAATGAAACGAAATAATTGCAAAAGACATAGTTAATAAAGAACTGTTAGTGAAAATTATAAAGAAGTCTGAACAACCCAGGTGCCAGTCACAAGCCCTGTGGGACCATCTACACTTCTGAGCTACTGCCTATAAATTGGCCAATTTATAGGCAGTTAAAAATCTAAGGGAAACTTTTTTTTTTTTTTTTTTTTTTTTTTTTTTTTTGAGACGGAGTCTCGCTCTGTCGCCCGGGCTGGAGTGCAGTGGCCGAATCTCAGCTCACTGCAAGCTCCGCCTCCCGGGTTTACGCCATTCTCCTGCCTCAGCCTCCCGAGTAGCTGGGACTACAGGCGCCCGCCACCTCACCCGGCTAGTTTTTTGTATTTTTTAGTAGAGACAGGGTTTCACCATGTTAGCCAGGATGGTCTCGATCTTCTGACCTCGTGATCCGCCCGTCTCGGCCTCCCAAAGCGCTGGGATTACAGGCTTGAGCCACCGCGCCCGGCCATAAATCTAAGGGAAACTTTAAGACATACTCAGATACTTTGCTAAATTGCAGCAGGAGAAAATGTCTTATCAGCAGACCTATCTTTACGTCACTTGCTTTCAGAATAAGAGGCTATTTCAGGCACAGCAGTTTTAGTCTGTGTTAAAAATCATAAGCGGCCTAAAAATACCCAAAAATGATGAAAAGAATTTGCAGACATATGGAATACATTATATGTTTTCAAAGTCTCCTGTGATGAAAAATAAATAATGTGTTGTTTGGCTTTGATTTCCTAAACTCATTCCTCAGCTATTTTCCAAAATATTCCATATCCTTCCGACATGCTTCTGCAGTTCCTTGAGGGGTTATGCCAATGATAAACAGTACCATATGGGCACAAATATCAAAGAATTCTGCTTCGACAGCAGAAGTATAACTCTCTAGAATCTTGTTGCATGAGTAGTATGGTCTATGGAGGTCTTTGGAGTTACAGTTCATTCTGTATCCCAACCCAGCTGCTTAATAGCTGTGGGGTTTTGGAAGTTTCTTGACTAGGAACACTTATATAAACCTCATTTGCAAGAAAAGGCATAATGATACTGATTGCAAAAATTCTTCATTCCTCCCTGTATACACGTCCTTTGCAAAGTACTTTTATATAGCTGCTCCCTTTGAAAGGCAAAATCTGTATTTCAAAATGTTTAGAGTCTTATTTGCTCTGGTCAACAGAAAACTGAACATATAACAGTGTGTTAGTTTGGGACCTAGGCTCAAAACTTGAGTGCTTTTGTTTTTCTTTCAGAATCCTGTTATCTCTGTGATAATAAGCATATGTTAACTTGCTGGGAGATGAGATACCACATGGAGAAGAACTGAAGGTGCCCCAGTTGACAGGCAACTCACCCCTAGAAACAGCTGCAATCAGCATCTGACCACACATGTCTGAAGGATCCCAGCTGAGACCAAAAGAATTGCCTAGCTGAGTTTAGCTTAAATTGCTGACCAGCTGAATCATGAGCTAGTAAGTTTCAGGTGGTTTGTTATGCATCACTAACTAACTAACACACACACCCATTACAGACAGGTTGTCAGAATTCAATGAGAGATTGATTACTAGTTACCTGCAAACAGTAGGCACCCTATAGGTATTGATTTTCTTTTCCCTTTATTTAAATTTGGATCTCTTGTTAGATGGTGGTGAGTTATGTAAAGATACAGGTAGACATGTTTACATGTGATTGGTGCATAAACTCACCCAGTCTCCCACACCATAGGAGGAAAAAGACAACCAATAGCCTGTTCATTAGGGCCAAGGCCAAATACCAATATCAGAAGTTTGTTTAATCTATTTTCTCTATATCTAAACTTTGGAAGGCAAAGCTGTGGAAGACCTGAAGACTTGAGGTTAGGTCCTCCTGGGGGCTCCATGGTTCTTTTTTTCACTGTCTGATTTTGGAAGGAAGATGGACAGCAGGCAGGGCAGCAGTGGTCCACCTGGGGACCACTCTCTTTTTACAGCCCTTGCTCTTTCTACGGCCTTGTCCCTTGAGCCTTTGGCCTGCGGAGAGATGTTGATAAGGAGGCACCGATCTTTCACTTCTGGAAGGAAATGAGGGTTCAGACCCTTCACTTCCCTCAGAGCTGCACGTCAGTGTGACAGCCACTGGCCGTGTGCATACTAAGGGCCTGGAATGTGGCTGAACTGAGACGTGCTGAGAAGGTGAAATACAGAGTGAGTTTCACAGATTGACTACCGAAAATTATATAGTTCATTAATATATTGATCATACATTTAAATGATAATATTTTGAATATATTGGGTTAAATAAATTATTACAGTTTCACCTGTTACTTCTAATGTTTAAAAGGTGGTTATGGCTGGGCGCGGTGGCTCAAGCCTGTATTCCCAGCACTTTGGGAGGCCGAGACGGGCGGATCACGAGGTCAGGAGATCCAGACCATCCTGGCCAACCCGGTGAAACCCCGTCTCTACTAAAAATACAAAAAAACTAGCCGGGCGAGGTGGCGGCGCCTGTAGTCCCAGCTACCTGGGAGGCTGAGGCAGGAGAATGGCGTGAACCCGGGAGGCGGAGCTTGCAGTGAGCTGAGATCCGGCCACAGCTACTCCAGCCTGGGCGACAGAGCGAGACTCCGTCTCAACAACAACAACAGCAACAACAAAAAGGTGGTTATTAGGAAATTTAAAATTCACACGTGGCTTACATTTTATTTCTTAAAGGATTGCTTCCTTTTTGAAATTTCAGGCTGCCTGATCAAACTACCAGAGGCCAGAAAGGTCATAAAATCTGAAACGTTAAAATCATTGCCATTATATTGTTTTCATTTGTGAATAACATATATATTATTTATAAATGGATATAACCTTATACAAAAGGTTAAATGAAAATACCCCTGGGCTGGGCCAGGCCCAGAGCAAGCAGGAAGCCCTGCATGAAAAGCCTGCAGCCAAGAACCCGTCACTTTGTCGCCTTCAGCCCAGCGTCCGATCACGTCCTCCGTCACTCAGTGACCGAGGGGGCGGGGCCTGGAGCCCTATCCAATCAGGAGCGCTGACGTAGGAACCGTCCAATCAGGCGCACAGCCGGACAGAAGGGCGCGGCTTCCGGGATCTGGCGGGGCCTTCGTCTCTCTTTGCAGCACTCGCTGGGTCGTCTTCTGTGCTCGGCGTGCTCCGCTCTGGGAAGCCCAGGTGGCCGTCACAGCCTCTTGCCCTTTGACCTGCAAGTATCAGGAGATCCATAGCTAAGAAGCCTGGACACCCGGGAAGCTGGGAAATGGTGAGTATGTGGGCGAGGTCCCGAGGTGGGCAGGGGGCTGATGGAAACAGGCTGGAACTGGCTGTGGCGGCCCCAGGCCTCCCCACAGCTCCCTCCGGAGTCTGCAGAGCCGAGACCCCGCTGGACCGGGCCCCAGCTTCCCCTGGCCTCAGGATGTGGGCTTCCGCCAGCCTCACCCGGCGTCCGGTCCGCGTCTGTGCTCGACTTCCGCCCGGCCCGGGCCCTGGCTGGCAGCTGTGCGGTGGCGGCGGCAGGGGCCTGGGGGAGCGCCCCGACCCAGGAGGAGCCACTGCGTGGGAGGAGCTGTGGGGCGTGGGGTCCCAGGCCTCCTTTCTCCTGGTAAAAATGAAAAGGGAGTCAAGGTTTTAACGTTAAAGAGATTATTGGAGCAAAGAGCTGTTCATCAATGCAGAGCGCCCCGTCATGGTTTGTGGGTGCCGGGAGCAAAGGCTTTTGTAAGGGGCATGAGGAAGCGAACCAAATTCAGAAATTACAGTTACAGTTGTGGAGTCGCCTCGTTTGGACTGTCCAGGTGGAAATTTCCTGGTTGTGTAATGAGAGGTTAATTGGAGGTTTGCGGCTGGTTCAACCTGAATATCGTTCCCCCTAAGGTAGTAATTTACAAGACATGTATTTGAGCTGGATTTTTTTCCTTAGGAACCAATGGTACTAGTGCTACTTCATTCTAATTGACTGCTAGTTAATTATTTTAAACGCTCCAGAGGGAGACTGGTTTTCCACTGCGTTTCCAAATGTGTAGCAAGCAGGGTCTCACAGCCACCATCCTGTCCCCCCAGCCTCTTTGTCCCTTATTGTACGTTTCACACACAGTATTTTAATCGTTTTTTCACAAAGCATTGGATGGCACTTTTTTTAGACTTCTGTTTTCTGTTTGTAAACGTTTTATGTGAGCAGAGAAGAATCCCCTGACACACTGCTTTAAAAAAAATCTTTGCGTCTCTTCTCCTTTTATCTTCCTCAGGCACAGACCCTTATCGGAATGTCTTTGGTTTGAGGTTCTGCTTTGGAAATTGTACAAGGTCATGTGTCCTCAGCCACCCTCCAGTCTTTTTCTGTGCCTGGGTTTCATAATTGTCTGCGGGTGACCCGGGATGCCTCCAGCAGTCCCGTCTCAAGGTCTCAAGGCGTGTTTAGTGACCATTAGCACCTTGTTCCTTTCCTCCCAGAGGACTGCCTCCGTGATGGAGGTGGAGCCTCTTAAGGGAGCAGATGGATGCCCTGGGGCTGAGAGGAAGCTGGTTCTACCCTTCAGTTACAAAGCTAATCCCTTAGGACACAAGATTGTCTTCACCCAACTCCAGCTTCTATTCCTTGGGGACACATTGCTGGTCAGCCAGTTGGATGCTGATTTTGAGAAGATAAGGCAGAAATGATTTCTGACATCTGGGTTCTCTCAGACTTGTGAAGGGAAAAAAACTGTTCCAAAGGACAAGGAAAACCCACTCCAGTGAGGGGGTGCAAGAATCTGCAGAGTCAAACCACTTGGGGCACAGTGTGGTGGCTCCTGGGCAAGGGGAAGGTGGTCAGTGAGCAGTTCAGGGAGCAGTATGGAAAGAGAGGAATGTCCCAAGTGATAGGATGGCTTGACTTGGAACTTGAGTCAGATTTGTCTGTGTTCCAATCAGCATTGCCACTTCCTGGGTTTTACACCTTGAAAAATTTTTTTCACTTATTTCAAGCTTAGTTTTTTTATTAACTGTCAATTGCATTTTAGCAGTAGAGAGCTTCAAAGGTAAGAAAATGTTTAAGAGGTGGATTTCAGAAAAGACATTATATAGTCAAATATTCACTTGTTAAAAATTCTGATTCACCTTTTTCTTCACTAGAGTGAGTAGTAAGTTTGTCAGGCCTGTTCTTTTTTACGGGGTGATTTTAAACAGAATCCCAGGACTTAGCTGTAGGAATGCTACCAGGGAAAGTAATAGGGAAAATCCTCTTCCAGTATGGCTATAGGAAATGAATACATTTCCACACAAAAAAAGTAGTAGATTAATTGGTGAATTACATTGATTCATCAAAATATGAGTTCCTCTTTTTTGCAGGGTGGAGGACTTGTGGAGTTGATATCTCTGTTATCTAGATGTCTGAGTTTAATACTGAATTTTAGAAGATGGGACTTGGCATCTCCTAGATATGTTCATATGTGATTGTTTACTGAATAATTTCAATTATGGAAATAATGTGACATGTTTATTGTCTGAAACTGATAGTTTTGCTTTCTCTATTGAGGTATACAATGTAAGTGCCTTTTAATTTTATTCTCTTAAATAAACATTGTGTTTGAGTGATTTTGCTGGATCCTTCAAACACTGGGCATTTTCTCATTTACAACTGAGTAACCCGGACTGGGAAATAGAAGTCGGAGCCCAGTGACTCTAAGCTAAGGCCAATCTTGAGCCTGCAAAAGGAGGTCATTGAAGGCCCAGTTAGTTCTTCCTGGGGAGCCTCCCCTGCAGGTGTCCCAGCCTGCACACCCCAGCATGAAAGGAGCGCTTCATACCGAGAGGAGCTATGGAGCCCTGCAGAGCTGGGATCCACAGGCAGGTGCTGTTGGAGTCGGAATGGAAGTCTGGAGGCTCTTTCTGAGGATGGAATTGTTATTGTTCTGGGACTGTTTCTAGACTTTGTCAAATAAAACAAATTCACATTTAGGTAAGAAGTGACTTAATTCTAAAGGAGTATTACAACAGAGGGAAAGCACCAAGTATGATATCTTCCAGGATCTCAAAGGTTAAGGCAGACAAGGGCTTGCTTTCATTTGGAGGAACAAACCAGAGTACAAAGGTGAGATTGAGAGGACAAGATGCAGGGTGGCAGATCAGATCCTAGATTAGAGAAAGTTTGACTCCCAAATCAGCCTTAGGAGGGGCATGAATAGGAGCTGTATGTTAGCTCAAGCAGAGGGTGGTACAAATTCAGGGGCCTGGGAGAAGGAGAGAATCTTAAGCAGTTTGGTTAATAAGTATTTTGTTCTAACAACGGAAGACAAAATTGTGCAGCTGACTGTTTATGGGGAAAAATGGGCATTTGAGAGTCTGTGCTGGCTTTGTGATAGGTGCAAGCAGGAACTTCATCGAAGTGATAATGAGAGGGGTGTTGCTTTTTTTTTTTTTTTTTTTTTTTTTTTTTTTTTTTTTTGAGACGGAGTCTCGCTCTGTCGCCCAGGCTGGAGTGCAGTGGCCGGATCTCAGCTCACTGCAAGCTCCGCCTTCCGGGTTTTCGCCATTCTCCTGCCTCAGCCTCCCAAGTAGCTGGGACTACAGGCGCCCGCCACGTCGCCCGGCTAGTTTTTTGTATTTTTAGTAGAGACGGGGTTTCACCATGTTAGCCAGGATGGTCTCGATCTCCTGCCCTCGTGATCCGCCCGTCTCAGCCTCCCAAAGTGCTGGGATTACAGGCTTGAGCCACCGCGCCCGGCGGGTGTTGCTTTTTATTAAGCTGTTCTTGGAGAACACAGAGCTGAAGGATTTCATTAATCACAGCTATTTACCCGCTCCATCTTCCCCCATGACTTTCCATTGCCATATTCAGCTCTTCCATTGGACTGTTCCTGAGTTGTATCTTTTACAATAAACTGGTAAACATAAGTACAGTGCTGTGCTGAGTTCTGTGAATAGCTCTATCAAATTATTGAACTTGAGGAGTGGGTGATGGGAGTTTCTGATATACAGGCAGTAGCCCAAAAGTCACACGGGGACATGTGACTGGCCCCTGCCGTGGGGGCAGTGTTGTGGGACTGAGTCCTGAACCTGCGGGTCCTGTGCTCACTTTGGGTGGTGTCAGAATTGAGTTTTTGGACACCCTGTTGGTGTTGGAGAATTGGTTGGTGTTCAGCAAACTCCACACATTTGGTGTCAGAAAAAAAGACATCACAGCCTGTAATCCCAGCAGTTTGGGAGACCGAGGCGGGCAGATCACGATGTCAGGAGATTGAGACCATCCTGGCTAACACGGTGAAACCCCGTGTCTACTAAAAATACAAAAAATTAGCTGGGCGTGGTGGCGGCCGCCTGTAGTCCCACTTACTTGGGAGGCTGAAGCTGGAGAATGGTGTGAACCTGGGAGGCAGAGCTTGCAGTGAGCCCAGATTGTGCCACTGCACTCCAGCCTGGGCGACAGAGCGACACTCCGTCTCAAAAAAAAAAAAAAAAAGAAAAAAAAAGACAAGATATCACAGCGGCCTGGGCTGGAGGCATCTCAGGGTGTCCCAGGATTGGGAAGCTCTGTTACGCTGCACGCACATTGCACATTCTTCTGGGATTCCAGCTTTCCTCTCAGGATCAGACAGGACTGAGGACTTAGAAGCAAAGAGTTCTGAAGACAGACCCCCTCTTTACTCTGCTGCCACTACATGATTTTCACCCACTTGTAAACATACCCACTAGGCACTGACTTGGCCATATCTCTCCCAGAACTAGGCTTCACCCTCAGGAATCCCGTCACAGCACCTTTGCTTCTAGAGTTTCCCATAGAAAACCCACACAGGTGCCTGGAAGACTCCTGGCCTATCCCCACCCCCAGCAACCTGGTCTCTCCAGCCACCCAGGCTTTTGGATGATATGACCGTCATCTCATCTGCCTGCATGGACGCAGGAGTGAGCCGGAGCATAGCCTCACTTGGGCCAGTATCTGTAGGCACAAACCACTTCTTCACTAACCCTGTGCTGAGTACTTAACATGGGTACTTGCTAGCACTTTTCTATTTTTTGCTTTCCTACAAACCCTCTTTGATATGCACAGTTTGTCCAAGGCTAACCCTCAAGTGCCTGAATCTAGACCTACCAGAATTCAGATATCCATGAGTCTAAGACGATGGCCCTTGACTTAGCTGTGGAAGGTCATTGAAGGCCCAGTTACTTCTTCCTGGGGAACCTGGGCTGTGGCAGGTCATTGAAAGCCCAGTTACTTCTTCCTGGGGAGCACCCCCCTGCAGGTGTCTGTATACCCCAAACATGAAAGGAGCTCTTTATACTGAGAGCAGCTAGAAATAAGAGGCTTAATTCTCCCACCAGAAAGTAGAATAAATTTTGTTCTTCTCCCCTTTTTTAAAGCTTTTATTTATTTTATTTTTTGAGACATGGTTTCATTCTTTTCACTCAGGCTAGAGTGCAGTGGCACATTCATAGCTTACTGCAGCCTCAAACTTCTGGGCTCAAGTGATCCTCCTTCCTCAACAGCGAGAACTAAAGGGACACACCACACCACATGGCAAATTTTATTTTTTATTTTGTGTAGAGGTGAGATTTCACTTCTGTTGCCCTGGATGGTCTCGAACTCCTGGCTTCATGCTGTCCTCTTGCCTCGGCCTCCCAAGTGCTGGGATTACAGGCGTGAGCCACTGTGTTGACATAGACATCTTTTTTTTTTTTTTTTTGAGAGGGAGTCTCCCTCTGTCGCCCAGGCCAGATCTCAGCTCACTGCAAGCTCCGCCTCCCGGGTTCACGCCATTCTCCTGCCTCAGCCTCCCGAGTAGCTGGGACTACAGGCGCCCGCCACCTCGCCCGGCTAGTTTTTTGTATTTTTAGTAGAGACGGGGTTTCACCATGTTAGCCAGGATGGTCTCCATCTCCTGACCTCGTGATCCGCCCGTCTCGGCCTCCCAAAGTGCTGGGATTACAGGCTTGAGCCACCGCGCCCAGCCAACATAGACATCTTAAAGCCCCAGTTTCAGAGTGGCACCCTTTGAGTTTTCCAAGTCCAGTGACCTGTTACAGTTGTGTGAGAAGCTCCTGGTATAAAAAGAGCCTGGTGGCCGAGGTGGGCAGATCACCTGAGGTCGGGAGTTCAAGACCAGCCTGACCAACATGGAGAAACCACATCTCTACTGAAAATACAAAATTAGCTAGGGTGGTAGTGCATGCCTGTAATCCCAGCTACTCGGGAGGCTGAGGCAGGAGAATCGCTTGAACCCGGGAGGCAGAGGTCGCGGTGAGCTGAGATCGTGCCATTGCACTCCTGCCTGGGCAACAAGAGTGAAACTCTGTTAAAAAAAAAAAAAAAAAAGGCCGGGCGCGGTGGCTCAAGCCTGTAATCCCAGCACTTTGGGAGGCTGAGACGGGCGGATCACGAGGTCAGGAGATCGAGACCATCCTGGCTAACAAGGTGAAACCCCGTCTCTACTAAAAAATACAAAAATCTAGCCGGGCGAGGTGGCGGGCGCCTGTAGTCCCAGCTACTCGGGAGGCTGAGGCAGGAGAATGGCGTGAACCCGGGAGGCGGAGCTTGCAGTGAGCTGAGATCCGGCCACTGCACTCCAGCCTGGGCGACAGAGCGAGACTCCGTCTCAAAAAAAAAAAAAAAAAAAAAGAAAGAAAGAGCCTAGTGACAGAATCTGTAAATGTAAACAAGAACCTCAGCAGGGCGAGGTCAGGGCCACACTAGGCAGAGCCATGGTCACAGCCACACCCACCTGTAAAGTGCGAGATGGAAGCACTGTTGTCGTTTCTCTTACTCAAGATTTAGCAAATTAGGGATAGGTGATGCCTCCTCTGGATTAAGAATCTGCCACCCCACCATGGCAGTTTTGTGTGTTTTTTGTTTTGTTTTGTTTTGTTTTCAGATGGAGTCTCACTCTGTCACCCAGTCTCATGCTGGAGTGCAGTGGGGTGATCTCCGCTCATTGCAACCTCCGCCTCCTGAGTTAAAGCAATTCTCCTGCCTCAGCCTCCTGAGTAGCTGGGATTACAGGTGCCTGCCACCACGCCCAGCTAATTTTTTTGTGTTTTAGTAGAGACAGAGTTTCACCATGTTGGCCAGGATGGTCTCGAACTCCTGACCTCAAGTGATCCGCCCACCTCAGCCTCCCAAAGTGCTGGGATTACAGTTGTGAGCCACCATGCCAGCCTGTTTTCTATTTTTGCCCCCACAGAATCAGCCGGAATCTCTCTTGCCTAGATCACCATGGGGACATAAGCCCAGGGTCACTGAGGACCCTGTCACAGGTACCGGGGAGTCTTTAAACATTAGTGCAGACTAAGGTCAGGCTGACAAAAAGGTCTAAATCTGCTTCCAGTGTATGGCCATACCACTCCGAACATGCGCAGTCTCATCTCATCTTGGAAGCTAAGCAAGGTCAGGCCTGGGAATACTGGATGCTGTAGGCTTTTTTCCTGTGTTTCTTTTCCATTAAAAATAAATAAAAAAACAAAGCTGCTTCCATCTCAGAGGAAGAGAAATGAGTCATGCATGTTTCTTCTTCCCCCCCTCACAAAAGGAATCTCTTTGATTGATATCCAGATGGGACTGGCTCCAGTTTCCTGGTATTGGGTAAAAAACAAGGAGATCTCGAGACTCAAACTGATAAACCAGTTGCTTCCATTTCATATGGCCATTACAAAAACAGATGACACAGTCATGGGTCCTTACCAACCAGGAACTTTCAGTCTAGAGCCAGTGGATAAACAGTTGAATTCAGCATCCTGTGGTCAGTACAAAGAAGGGGAGGTATACAGGGGTTTGTGGCTTCATTGAGGCCGCTTCTCTTTTCTTGTTCTTTTGTGAGTTCTGGTGTTGCCACCTGAAGGGCTATCCGTGGACAAAAGAGTTGTTATTATCTTTGTTTCTATTGCATTTTCCTTGCCAAGAATAAATATTTAGTTTCTAATATATTTGTCCTAGAAAGCTCGAAGGGTGTTGGTTAAATTGCTCGTTACTGCATCTTATAAAATAGACGAGGAAGTGGCTAAAATTGGTTAAAATTGCACAAACTCTGGGAGTCAAGTGTCTGTTGGGCAGGCTTAGGAAAAACAGAACTGGTAGTACCCAGAGGCATAAAGATGAGAAGCTGAGGGCCTGCTTCTTGGCCCTGCTCTGCCAGATCAACCTGCTTCCCAGGCCGTCTCCTACCCTGAAATCTCCCGCACAGAATTCGTTAGAGGACATCAGAGTTTTGCATGGCGGTTCCTGTGATCTCTTCAGAGGAAGTGCCCCCAATTTTCTCAAATCCAAAAGCAGATAAATGAGAACAAAGAACTGTGTAATTGGGGACCTTTGTTTTTCATTGACACCAGTGCTGCTAGAGACATGCCACCCAGCAACCTGTTTCTTCCTGCAGATCAAGTTGCTTTTCATTCCTACAGATCCAGGAGTTCCTACTTATAAGAAAGTAAATACAAACATGACAACGAAAAATCCCTCTCAACTGCATCTAACCCCTTCTTTCTGTATCTCTCCCATCTGTCTGTATTTAGCTTTTATTCTATATATTTTCTTTCTAAAACTCAGTGATGGAGAAACAGATAAAGAACAGCTGGGCCCTTCATGCAAATCCTTGGGATTATGGAACATTGCATTAATGCCCGTGTCCATGTTGTTCTCCCAGTGCAGGCTGGTCTTGAACTTCTGACCTTAGATGATCCTCCTGCCTCGGCCTCCCAAAGTGCTGGCATTACAGGCGGAAGCCACTGCGCCCGGCCGAAGCATTTCTGTTGTGATACCAGTGTTGGGTACAAGGGACTCTGTGCTGTGTTTGCCTTCTCTCACTGAGTGCTGCTGATAAGGAGTCCAGGGGGAACAGTATCAGAAGACTTGTTATAGAAGCCAATTTGCAGACCCCTTTCACACCTGCGGAAACACATGACTTAGAATGGGGCCTAGAATACCAAATTAGAATACCAAATTATTTATATGTACATTGAAGCCTGAGAGACAGTATTCAGTTATGTGGTTCTCAGCCCAGGCTTCCAATTAGAATCAAATAGCCAGTTTGGAGAACTACCATCACACGTGCCCTCTCCAAAGATCCTGTCTGTGGTCTGAATGAAAGCATAATTGTTGTTTTAAGTAAGTGCCCCGCAACGATCCTAAGGTGAGATGAGAGTCAAGCATGAGGGCTCCCAGATACAGTCAAGAGACTTGAGTTCCACAAAGAGGTCAGAGGGCTCTACTTGGGTTGGATAGGGGTAGGTCACCAAGGTCCGTATTTCCTTTGCTGTACCAGAAATTGCTAGAGTTCATAGCAGGGGAGATCACCTGAAGGCAGGAAATTTTTGGTCTTTATGTGGTAGCTTGTTTTTCCTCTCTCCTGTGACAAAGAATAGGGGAGTATTCCCTTTTCTGCACTTCAGGGCCTTCTACCTGTAGGTGTGCTGGTTGCAGTTGAAAGGGTTGTGCTGACACCTTTAAAGGCATATTCTCAAATGCAGGTGTAATTTGTCCAGATAATCTCATCTGAGAAGGAATCCCAGCGAAGAAGGAAGAAGAGGAAGAAATGGCTGGTTCTCAGGTGAATGTGTCTGGGTTCAGGGGATGTGTCCTCTTTTCTTCTGGGACGTTATGTGTTTAGAACTTGCAAACCTTTATTTCTGTACTTCTGATGTACCTGCCTAATGTGTTTCTTTCTAACTACTTCCCCCCTCTTTTTCTTATGATTGATAATCAAGGAGCTCTGTAAAATCCTTCCTCCTGTATACCAGAACCTTCTCTCCTATTCTCTCCATCCAGGCTTCTTAATGTCATGACCAAATCTTACCATTAATGTATGATGGGCAGTATTGAAATGTTCTGTGACATATCAACATGGGAAAGTGTGGATCCCCAGGATTACCCCTGGGGATGGGGCTGGGTCTTGAGGTGTCAGTGAAGAAGGGGACCATGTACTGTTTATATTTCATCCACATGCTCCATCATCTCTCTGCAGAACAGAATTAAGAAAAGAGACATTTAAAGAGGATGGCATTCATTGCCTGGAATAACTTAAAGTTCTGAAAAGAGAATAATTAGAAGACACTTGCTGTCTAGGATGCTAAAGAAACACTATTGAAAAACACTGTTATAGATTAAAGAACCAGGGAAATATCTATAGCTTGAACTTTGCATAAAACTGATGTTTCTGATGCAGCTGGAAACCATCATTCTCAGCAAACTATCGCAAGAACAGAAAACCAAACACCGCATGTTCTCACTCATAGGTGGGAATTGAACAATGAGATCACTTGGACACAGGAAGGGGATCATCACACACCGGGTCCTATTGATGTTTCTGGCCAGACACTGGCTCACACCTGTAATCCCAGCACTTTGGGAGGCCATGGTGGGCAGATCACTTGAGGTCAGGAGTTCAAGACCAGCCTGGCTACCATGGTGAAACCCCATCTCTACTAAAAATACAAAAATTAACTGGGCGTGGTGACGTGCGCCTGTAATCCCAGCTACTTGGGAGGCTGAGGTGGGAGAATCACTTGAACCCAGGAGGCAGAGGTTGGAGTGAGCCGAGATTGCACCATTACACTCCAGCCTGAGTGACAGAGCAAGACTGTCTCAAAAACACAAAACAAAAAACCGGATGTTTCTACATGATTAGATTCAGATTGTAATTGACTATTTTTGTGGCTAATAATATCAGAGTGGTGATGTTGTGTCCTTGATGTCATGTGATCCTTGTATGTGATCCTTGATGTCATTTTATCCTTGACATCCTTGATGTCAATTTATCCTATTATAGTTGATCTTAATTTTATTTACTTGTTAAGGTGCTCTCTGTCAGATTTTTGCACTATGGAGTGATTTTTCTCATTATTATTTAGTACCTTGGGGAGATTTACTGACTGATATAAAGAAGCCATCACGTTTAATTGGGAAGCTCTTCCTTCTCTTTAGATTCTCCTTGCTTATAGCTTGCTTTGGAAAATGAAGGCTCTAGTGTTTGTTTATTGGTTAGATAAACTGAAATAAACACAGGCTCTGCCACTTCCTGCATGTTCGAAAGAATATTTTCCTTGGCCCAGACACAGTGGCATCACTGTATAGCCCACTTAGAAATTCAGAAACTCAGGCTTCACCCTAGGTCTGAATCAGAACCTGCATTTTAAGAAGATCTCTAGTTTATTGTGTACACTGTTAAAATTTGAGGGGTACCTTCTGATGAATCATGACTTCTACATATGAGAAACATTTACAGCTTATCCTGTGTGATGTAAATATAGCAGGAAAAAAAAATGTATGTGCCTGTGTTGATGCCCTTAATTTTATACTGTATTATTCACGAGAGTAGAATATCTACACTGGTTATGTGGAGCTTATGCCATCCTCTTTCTTCAGAATTAAGAGTATACGTTAGAGAATATTTCTGTGTTTACAATTGTTTGATCATTTCAGTCTCTTCTGTAAGTAAGAACTAGTTCTCTCTGTCTCTCTTTGTGCCTAGAATCAAATTAAGAACTCTACCTGTGGCCACTTGATAAGTATGTGTTTTCTCTTTTCCAGGGACTGTTGATATTCAGGGATGTGGCCATAGAATTCTCTGCGGAGGAGTGGAGCTATCTGGACCCTGCTCAGCAGAATCTGTATAGGGACGTGATGTTAGAAAACTACAGAAACCTGCTCTCTCTGGGTGAGGATCACGTCAATGCACAATTTCTATTTTACACTAAAGATTGTATCTCCTTCGTTGTAGAATATTTTTGGGAATTTCTGCTTTGCATGAATGAGTTTCAGATTTCTGCTTTCAAGGAAAACTTGGGGATTTGTTGGTGTAGAAAAAAATAATCTTGAAGGTATTTTATCTTGACATTATCTTTCTTGAGGTGATGTGCATACTCTAGTGCTGGTAATTCTAGAAATTTAGTGGCATAAAATAGTGTTGCTACACCCTAAAAAATCCAGTTACCACCACCAATTTTTGATTCAGTAGCAATAGGTAGTGAAGCTAGGGACTCACAAATTTAAAATACTTTCTAAATATTCTAAAGGTTCTGTCAGGAAACAGTATTTTGGGATTAATTTTCTAGAATCTGCTATTTCCTCATTTCTCTACTGAGCACAGTACTAGGTTGGTAATTAAAGAATCGAAGCAAGAGTCATGCTACTTTTTAAAAAATAAAACAGATCCTTTAAAAAAAATTTTTTTTAATAAAACAGGTATTGCTGTCTCTAAGCCAGACCTGATCACCTGTCTAGAGCAAAGGAATGAGCCGTGGAATGTGAAGAAACATGAGACAATAGGCAGACACCCAGGTAGGTGGGAGTGAATGAAGTAGGTGACACAGGTGAGAGGTTCAAAGATCAAGGAGGAAGCCAGACCTTAAAATGTGGTTTGGGAAGCTCTGCTGCCATGGAAATGGTTTCTGAGAAGCCTGAGTTTCTTTCCCTCGCTCTCACAAAGCAACACCTCTGTCCCATGCTCTGAAATTCTTTTAGGGCTCTGCTTTCCCTTCAGTGATCTTTCTTCAAGATGACAGTGAGAGCCAAAGTCGTCTTCATAGCTTGGAACAGACTGTATGATCTGATTGTTCTTCCATTGCTTTGGGGACACAGGAATATCTATTTTTGAAAAGCTGTTTGTTAAACTTTTTTTTTTTTTTTTTTTTTGAGACGGAGTCTTGCTCTGCCACCCAGGCTGGAGTGCAGTGGCCGGACCTCAGCTCACTGCAAGCTCCGCCTCCCGGGTTTACGCCATTCTCCTGCCTCAGCCTCCCGAGTAGCTGGGACTACAGGCGCCCGCCTCGTCGCCCGGCTAGTTTTTTGTATTTTTAAGTAGAGACGGGGTTTCACCGTATTAGCCAGGATGGTCTCGATCTCCTGACCTCGTGATCCGCCCGTCTCGGCCTCCCAAAGTGCTGGGATTACAGGCTTGAGCCACCGCGCCCGGCCTGTTAAACTATTTTTTAAGTTCCTTTTTTGCATTATGTCTAAGGTGTGTGAGAGTAGTGGGATTTGGCTCAGAATCCCAGGAACACTAGAACAGATGTTACATGTTTTCTGCTTTATGATTTCCCATTCTAGAGAGGTTTTAAATGTCATTCTATAGAAATTTATACTCAGTAATTTTATAAGAACACTAGACATCTCCCTAAATGTAAGAAACTATTGTTTTTTATTAAACATTTATTGTTTTAGTATACACTGAGATTGGTAATTTAAACTCTGCCCAAAATTCTCAACTGTAGTATAGTTTAGTGTATCTATTCACTTCTGTATTAGTTGGTTTTCACACTGCTAACAAAGACATACCTGAGACTGGGAAGAAAAAGAGGTTTAGCTGGACTTACTATTTCCACGTGGCTGGGGAGGCCTCAGAATCATGGCAGGAGGCTAAATGCGTGGCAGCAGCAAGAGAAAATGAGGAAGAAGCAAAAGCAGAAACTCCTGAGAAAGCCATCAGATCTCCTGAGACTTACTATCATGAGACTAGCACGGGAAAGACCGGCCCCCATAATTCAATTACCTCCCCCTGGGTCCCTCCCACAGCATGTGGGAATTCTGGGAGATACAATTTAAGTCGAGATTTGGGTGGGAGCACAGCCAAACCATAACAACTTCCTAGATTTCTTAAATATGCTATGTATTTGGGTAGCTTAGAGCTGTGCTAAGCATATATTTAACTTCCACTTGCTACCTTAGTTTATAATAACTATAATTTTATAATTTTGTTTGGTATGACCGGAACTGTTATTCATATATATGTTGGTGTGTATACATTTGTGTATATATGTACATGTGTGTAATGTGGATTTTTTCACAAATAAAAATTGTGTAAGTATTGTGTACAATGTGATGATTTGATACAACTATCTTAGCAAATTTTAAGCGTACAGAACACTATTATGAACTACAGTCACAATGCTGTACACTAGATCCCCCAAATGTATTTATCTTGTCATGGAAAATTGTACTCTTTGAACAACAGCTCCCTATTTTCGCTACCTCCAGCCTCTGGCAGTCATCTTTGTACTCTGCTTCTATGAGTTCAACCCTATTTGATTCCCCTTATAAGAAAGATTATGCAGTATTTTTCTTTCTGTGCCTGGCTTATTTCACTTAGCATAATTTCCTCCATGTTCATCCATGTTGTTGAAATGGCAGGATTTTATTATTTGTAATGACTGAATAATATTCTAGAGTGTGTGTGTGTGTGTGTGTGTGTGTGTGTGTGTGTACTTTTATTTTTAGTGTCTGCAAACATTTAGGTTGTTTTCATATCTTGGCAATTGTGGAAAAAATGCTGCAGTGAACATGAGGGTACAGTTTTTTTCTTTTGAGATATTTTATTTCTTTTGGTTATTTACACAGAAGTGGGATTGATGAATTATATGGTAGTTTTACTTTTTCATTTTTTAATTAAGAACCTCCATACTGGTTTTGCTAATGGCTCTATCAGTTTACAGCACAGCAACAATATATGGAATTTATTTTTCTTCACATCTTTGTCAATACTTGTACTGGCTTATTTCAGTTAACATAGTATTCTCAAGCTTTATTCTTATCATACAAGGTGACAATATTTCCTCCTTCTTTAAGGCTGATAATATCAGTTTTATGTATATGCCACATTATCTCTTTTGTAGTTTTTTTATTTGTATGAATTTATGGAGTATAAATTAATTTTCTTAAGTGGAGAGATTATGCAATAGTGAAGTCAGGGCTTTTGTCCATCCCTTGAATAATACACATCTCTCTTCTTTTTGATGTTCGCCATCCAAACAGGTGTGAGGTGATGTGTCATCGTGGCTTTGAGTTGCAGTTGTTTGATGATCGGTGATGT
This sequence comes from Rhinopithecus roxellana, assembly GCF_007565055.1. Lineage (NCBI taxonomy): Eukaryota > Metazoa > Chordata > Mammalia > Primates > Cercopithecidae > Rhinopithecus > Rhinopithecus roxellana. The sequence continues at coordinate 111,697,871 of NC_044556.1, read as the reverse complement.
TGAGCACCTTTTAAGGATACATTTTTAGTAACGTTACACATATTTACATTGTTTTGCAAAAGATTGCTAGAAATTTTACATCTGATAAAACCAAAACTCAGTACTCCTTAAGTAAGAACTGCCCATTTTATTCTCTCTCCAGCCCTTAACAAACACCCTTCAACTTTCTATATGATCTTGGCTACTTAAGATATTATATAGAAGTAGAATCATACACTATCACTGGTACTGGCTTATTTCAGTTAACATAATATTCTCAAGCTTTATCCTTATCATACAATATTTCCTTCTTTAAGGCTAAATAATCTCAATTTTATGTATATGCCACATTTATTTTTATTGATCAGTTAGGGGACATCAGGGATGATTCTGCATTTTGGCTTTTGTGAATAATGCTGCAATATATCTTCTAGGTTGTGAGTTGCGTACTTTGAATATATACTCAGAAATGGGATTGCTGGATTATATGATAATTCCATTTTTAGTGTTTTGAGGAATCTCTATACTGGTTTTTAATAGTGGCTGTGTCATATTTTTTTTTTTTTTTTTTTTTTTTTTTTTTTTTTTTTTTTTGAGACGGAGTCTCGCTCTGTCGCCCAGGCTGGAGTGCAGTGGCTAGGATCTCAGCTCACTGCAAGCTCCGCCTCCCGGGTTTACGCCATTCTCCTGCCTCAGCCTCCCAAGTAGCTGGGACTACAGGCGCCCGCCAACTCGCCCGGCTAGTTTTTTGTATTTTTTAGTAGAGACGGGGTTTCGCCGTGTTAGCTAGGTTGGTCTCGATCTCCTGACCTCGCGATCCACCCGTCTCGGCCTCCCAAAGTGCTGGGATTACAGGCTTGAGCCACCGCGCCCGGCCGTCATATTTTTAATAGTGACTGTTGTCATATTTTTTCATCAACAGTTCACACAGGTTTCCATTTCACCACATCCTTGACAGATTAGTTTCTGTTGGTCTTTTTTTTTGTTTTGTTTTCCAGACAGAGTCTTACTCTGTCACCCAGGTAGGAATGCAGTGGCGCAATCTCGGCTCACTGCAACCTTCGCTTCTGGGTTCAAGTGATTCTTGTGCCTCAGCCTCCCAAGTAGCTGGGATTACAGGCATGCACCACCATGCCCAGTTAATTTTTGTGTTTTTGGTAGAGATGGGGTTTCACCATATTGGCCAGACTAGTCTCGAACTCCTGGCCTCATGTGATTCACCTGCCTCAGCCTCCCAAAATGCTGGGATTACAGGCATGAGCCACTGTGCCCGGCTCTGTTCGTTTTTAATAGTGACCATTTTGATGGATGTGACGTGATACCTCATTGTGATTTTGCTTTGTAGTTCTCTACAAATTAGTAATTTTCAGCATTCTTTCAAGTGCCTGTTGGCCATTTGAGTATTATCTTTTAAAAAAAAGTCAGTTCAATCCTTTGTCCATTTTTAAATCAAATTATTACTTTTGGGGGGCTGAGTTTTAGGAGAGATACATTCTGTACATTAACTCCTATCAAATATCTAATAGGTAAATATTTTCACCCATTTTTAAGGTGGTATTTTCACTCTACTAGTTGTTTCCTTTAATGTTCAGAAATTCTGAAGTTTGTGTAGTTCAGTTTTTTTTGTTCTTTGTTGCTTATGCATTTGACATCATATCCAAGAAAACAGTGCAAAGACCAATGCCATGATCTCCTCTATATTTTCTCCTGAGAGTTTTGTTATATTTTTACATTTAAGCATTGAATCCTTTTAAAATATTGTTCACATATAATGCAAAGGAAGGGTCCAACTTAATTTTTTTCATGTAGATACTCAGTTTTCAACATGATTTGTTGAAGAGACTCTCCTTTCCCTATTGTGTGGTCGTAGCAGCCTTGCGGAGATCAGTCGATTGTATACAAAGGGTTTATATCTAGGTTCTCTCGTCTGTTTCATTATTTATCAATATTTATCTTTTTATAGCTTTGTGTAATATGTTTAAACCAGGAAGTGTAAAGCCTCTTCTTCTTTTTATTTTATAGTTTTTGTTGTTGTTGTTGTTGTTTTAATAATAGAGGCAGGATCCAATCTGACTTCAAACTCCTGGCCTCAAGTGATCCTCTCATGTTTACCTCCCAAAGTGCTAGAATTACAAGCATAAGTCACCATACCCATCCTTTTCTTTTTTTGAAATGGTGTTTAGCTAGTCATAGTTTCTAAGCAAATTTTAGGATTTGGAAAATATTTCTGCAAAAAAAGTACCATTGGGATTTTGATAGAGATTACGTTGAATTTGTATATCGCTGTTGTTACTGATATCTTTTTTTTTTTTTTGAGATGGAGTCTCACTCTGTCACCCAGGCTGGAGTGCAGTGGCACGATCTCGACTCACTGCAAGCTCTGCCTTCCGGGTTCACGCCATTCTCCTGCCTCAGCCTCCCAAGTAGCTGGGACTATAGGTGCCCGCCACCACACCCAGCTAATTTTTTTATGTTTTTAGTAGAGACGGGGTTTCACCGTGTTAGTCAGGATGGTCTCCATCTCCTGACCTGACCTCATGATCCACCCGCCTCAGCCTCCCAGAGTGCTGGGATTACAGGCGTGAGCCACCATGCCCGGCCAGTACTGATATCTTAACAAAAAATCATTGAGCAAGAATATGTTCAACAGTGTGTTTAATTTCTACATATTTTGGATTTGGTTAGGAAAAAATACATTGTTTGATTTCAGTCTTCTTAAATTTGGTAAGTTGTTACGTGTCCTAACAGAATGAATACACAGTTGATAATATTGTGTATTCTGCTGTTTTTCCTGGAGAATTCTGTACCTGTCTGTTAGTTCTAATTAGTCTATAATCCTTAAATTTTCTGTTTTCTTATTGATCTTCTATGTGATTTTTCTATTCATTATTGAAAGTGGAATCTTGAAGTCTACAATTGTGTTGCTGTGTGTTTCTTATGTCATTTCCGTCAATATTCACTTCATATATGTGGCAGCAAATATTGCTTCATATATATATACACACACACACACACATATACACATATACTATATATATATATATATGTTTGTGTGTGGAGTGTGTGTATATAAAACTGTTAAAGATTTTTGGTAAATGGGCCTATTTTACCATTATATCAATCTTTGTCTTGTGTGACAGTTTTTAATTTAAAATGTATCTTGTATAATTGTGGCCACACCACCCAATTGTAGTTACTATTTTCATGGAATATATTTTTTCATTCTTTACTTCCAGCCAATTTGACTCCTTTAGAGCTACAGTTGAGTCTGTTGCATACAGCATATTTTAGAATCTTGTTTGTTCTTAATCCATTCAGCCATTTTCTTTTCATTAAGGAATTTAATCTATTTATATATATATATATATATATATATTTTTTTTTTTTTTTTGAGACGGAGTCTCGCTCTGTCGCCCAGGCTGGAGTGCAGTGGCCGGATCTCAGCTCACTGCAAGCTCCGCCTCCCGGGTTCACGCCATTCTCCTGCCTCAGCCTCACGAGTAGCTGGGACTACAGGCGCCCGCCACCTCGCCCGGCTAATTTTTTTGTATTTTTTTTAGTAGACACGGGGTTTCACCGTGTTAGCCAGGATGGTCTCGATCTCCTGACCTCGTGATCCGCCCGTCTTGGCCTCCCAAAGTGCTGGGATTACAGGCTTGAGCCACCGCGCCCGGCCCTATTTATATTTAAAATAATTCCTAAAGGAAATGGCAGTACTATTACCATCTTGTTTGTAATTGTTTTCTGTTCCTTGTAGATACGATGTCCCTCATTTCCTCTCTCACCGCCTTCCTTTTTGTTTTGTTGACTGTGTAGTGACATGCTTTGATTCTTTTCTCATTTTCTTTTGCATTACTTCTGTAAGTACTTTCTTTGTGATCACCTTGAGAAATGGACAGTTCATAAAACTTCTTAAAGTTCTAATAATCTATCTCATAACTTCCCTACAGTTGAGTATGAGAATTATTTATCTTTATATCCCCCATTTGATATTAATGTCAAAAATTATATCATTTTATATTGAGCATTTATTAATAGATTTATGGAGATTTATGTTGTTTTTCACATTGTACAAAATTTTTGGTTTTATGTAACATTCGACAATTCTATATCTGTGTATATATTTACCTTTAACAGCTTTATATTTTCATATGAATTTATGATGTTGTCCAGCATCATTTTATTGTTCAACATAATGGACTGCTTTTATCAGGACCGTACTAGTAGCAGCAAACATTCTCAGCTTTTGTTTATCTTGGAAGCCTATTTTTCACTTATTTTTGAAAGTAAATTTCTTTTAGATCAAGTATCCTTAGTAATATTTTTGATTTTATCTCATTGAAATTTTAGAAGTTCTCAGCACCACCCCTTTTTTAAAAAAATAACTTACCACTTTTCACCTATATCTTCTTAGTATCTTTTTATTGGTCTACTGAATGGTTTCCATTAAGTCCAATATTTCATCTTCATTTTTTTCCATTTTTAGATGTTACACACAACTCAATATTTATAAATGATACGTCTTCAATTTGCTGATGTTTTTTCTGCCTCATTAAGTCTGCTGTTTTAGCTCTTTAGTAAATTTTTCAACACAGTGTATTGTCCAGCTCAACAATTTTAGTTAGGTTTTTGGGGGTTTTTTTTTTGAGACAAAGGCTTGCTCTGTTGCCCAGACTGGAGTGCAGTGGAGTGATCTCTGCTCACTACAACCTCTGCATCCCAGGTTCAAGCAATTCTCCTGCTTCAGCCTCCCGAGTAGCTCAGATTACAGGCGCCTGCCATTACGCCCGGCTAATTTTTTTGTATTTTTAGTAGAGATGGGGTTTCACCATGTTGGCCAGACTGGTCTTGAACTCCTGACCTTGTGATTCACCTGCCTCAGCCTCCCAATGTGCTGGGATTACAGGCGTGAGCCACCACACTCAGCTTAGTTGGGTTCTTTTTTATAGTTTTTTTTTTTTTTTTTTAATCTCTTTGTTGATGTATTATTTTCCTCATGCATGGTTTTTGTGTTTTGTTTTGTTTAAACAGGGTTTCACTCTGTCATCCAGGCTGGCGGTATGCAGCAGTATGATCATAGCTCACTGTAGCTTCAAACTCCTGAGCTCAAGTGATTCTTCCACGTCAGCCTTCTAAGTAGCTGGGACTATAGGCGTATACCACCATGCCTGGCTAATTGAAAAAAAAAATTTTTAGAGACAGTCTCACTGTGTTACTCAAGCTGGTCTTGAACTCTTGGTCTCAAGCAGTTCTCCTGCCTCAGCCTTCCAAAAGCTGGAATTCCAGGTGTGAGCCTCTGTACATAGGCAGGATATATTTTTATTTTTATTTTTATTTTATTTTATTATTATTTTTTTTTTTGAGACGGAGTCTCGCTCTGTCGCCCGGGCTGGAGTGCAGTGGCCGGTTCTCAGCTCACTGCAAGCTCCGCCTCCCGGGTTTATGCCATTCTCCTGCCTCAGCCTCTGAGTAGCTGGGACTACAGGCACCCGCCACCTCGCCCGGCTAGTTTTTTGTATTTTTTTTTAGTAGAGACGGGGTTTCACCGTGTTAGCCAGGATGGTCTCGATCTCCTGACCTCGTGATCTGCCCGTCTCAGCCTCCCAAAGTGCTGGGATTACAGGCTTGAGCCACCGCGCCCGGCCAGGATTTATTTTTAAATGAACAATAAGCAGAGTATTTTACTTTATGTAAACCGTATTGCTCTTGTCACCATGCCCAACCTGATTTTGTATAGTTATCTATATGTGTTCTACTTTTGGTCATTGAACATGTTTAAGATGATTACTTTAAATTCTTTGTCAAAAACATGCAAAAATCTCCCCTTTTTAAGGGTCAGTTTCTAGAGATTTGTTTCTTCAAGTAGGGCAGGTTTCCTATTTTCTCTGTGTGCCCTGTGATCCCATACACAAAAATTTCTGTAGTACTAGAATGATGATACATGAAACAACTATGCTCTAGTAATCTCACAGAAGCATGCTTATAGATGACACATTGCTTTTCCCTTTCTGTTTTTGAGATTCTCTTCTCATCTGTAATTTTTTGAAACTGCTTGTAATGTATCTTGTTATGGGTCTGTCTGTGTTTATCCTATTTGAAATGTGTTGAGCTTCTTAATTTATTTATTTTTTTACATTTGAGAATTTGTCAGGGTTTTTTCTTTCATGCTTCAACCCAACAATTTCTATTTCTTTTTGTACTTTTCTCATTTTCTTAATTTCATGTGTTTTCCCGTTTTACTCATTGGGCATTATTCAGATGGTTATCTCAAATTTTTCAGGTAACTTATACATCTCCATTTCTTTAGGGTTGATTTCTGGATATTTATTTATGTATTTATTTTTTGATTGAGCCATGTTATCCTAATGTATATGTAGCAATCTTTGGTTGAGATTTGGGCACTAAAATCCACCTGTCAAAATCTTTATAAAATGGCCTTGTCCTGGGTAGTCTGACACCAAGTGACTCAGGTTAGGGTTTCCATGAGCCTCTCAAACCTATTCTCAGGATGTATGTTCTCTGGAATTTTGTGTTTAATTTCCAGTTAAAGAGGTTTACCCTTGTTTCTTCTTTCTTTCTTCTTCTCTACTCAATTATTTGCTAAATCTGTTGTCTGTCTGTGGTACTGCAGCTTCTCTGCTGCTATAACAATTATTTACCTTTGGTCTCAGCAGAACCAACCTGTAATTCAAAGGTTGGTTCTATTCTACCACTATTCCTTTCAGCACTTTGGGTCATGGGAGACAGAAACTAGTCTTTGGAAATTCCATCAAAAGTATGGGCATATGTGCCACTACTGTTTCTATTGAAGGAGAAGCTAGGAGTTGGGAGTTTATTCCTGAAGTCATTATGCTATATTGAGGGGAAGAAAGAGTTGTGGTGGGTAAATGTAACAAGCTTTCCTTCTCCTTGTCTGTGGCTTTTAATATGGTTTCTAGAGTTCTCACAAAGACATTTTGTTCAGTATATTTTTGTTATATTATGTTCATGAAAAAATCAGGGCCTGTAGTATTTTATTATGCTATCTCGCTAATGTGTTTAGTATAATTTCATACATTATCTTTTTAGATTATATTCACCTAAGTCCAGTAAGTTGGTTAATATGTTATTTTAATTTTTTTCAGCTGTTTCTTCTCATTTCACCCAAGACCTCTTGCCAGAGCATAGTATAAAAGATTCATTTCAAAAAGTGATATTGGGAAGATATGGAAGCTGTGGCACTGAGAATTTACACTTAAAGAAAGATTGGGAAAGTGTGAGTGAATATAAGGTGCAGAAAGAATGTTATAATGGACTTAACCAATCTTTATCAACTACCCATACCAAAATCTTTCAATTTAATAAATGCATGAACGTCTTTAGTAAACCATCAAATCTAAATAGACATAAGATAAGACATACTGGAGAGATATCTTCCAACTGTAAAGAATGTGACAATTCCTTTTACATATCCTCAATTCTAACTCCACTTCAGAGAATCCACACTGCAGAGAAATCCTACAAGTGTAAACAATGTGGGGAAGCCTTCAAGCACTGCTCATGCTTTATTGAACATAAGACAGTTCATAATGAAGAGAAACATTTCAAATGTAAAGAATGTGGCAAAGTCTTTAAATCCTTCACAAGCCTTTCTAATCACGTTATAATTCATACTGGAGAGAAACTCTATAAATGTGAAGAATGTGGCAAAGCTTTTAACCACAGTTCAAACCATGCCAAACATAAGAAAATTCACACTGGAGAGAAACCCCATAAATGTGAAGAATGTGGCAAAGCCTTTAACTGGTTCTCATACCTAACTCTACATAAAAGAATTCATACTGGAGAGAAACCCTACAAATGTGATGAATGTGGCAAAGCCTTTAACCAGTGTTCAAACCTCACTAAACATAAGAGAATTCATACTGGAGAGAAACCCTACAAATGTGAAGAATGTGGCAAAGCTTTTAACCGGTGCTCACACCTTACTGAACATAAAAGAATTCATACTGGAGAGAAGCCCTATAAATGTGAAGAATGTAGTAAAGTCTTTATATCTTGTTCAAGCCTTTCAAACCATAAGAGAATTCATGCAAGAGAGAAATGCAACAAATCTGAAGAATGTGGCAAAACCTTTAACCACTGCTCAGACCGTAATGAACATGAGAAAATTCATACCTGAGAAAAATCCTACAAATGTAAAAAATGTGGCAAAGCCTTTAATACCTGTTCATGTCTTACTCAGGATCAGAGTTCATGTTGAACTAAAGAATTATTATAAATATAATGACTGTCAATACACCTTTCACAGAAAAAAATAATTTTACCACAGATTAATTTGTTCATTAATGGAACTTTAATTCTCTCTCTTTTTTTTTTTGGTCTACATAAATCTGTCCTTATGCCAGTACTATATTGTTTAATTACTGTAACATTGTAGTAAGAGTTTATATCAGGAGTGTAAGTTACTGAATTTTGTTATTATTTTTCAGAATTCTTGTGTGTTTGATTTTCTTTACATGTTTATATGGGTTTTAGGAAGAGCTTGTCAATTTCTATTAAAGAAAAGCTACATTGGAATTTGCATTGAATCTGTAGATAAATTTGTTGGGTATTTTGATCTTCAAATTCAGTATTGTTATCTTTGAATATTGAGTATATCTCAGTTTATTCAGCTCTTTGATTTCTTTCAGCATTTTAAATAATTTTCAGTGTATAGTATGTGCAGTTATTTTGTGAAGTTTGTTTCTAATTTTTTTTTTCTAGGATACTATTAATGAAATTTTAATTTAATTCTTATTTTGTTTACTGCTATGATATAAAAGTACTATATAACCTTTCATGTTGATCTTGTAGCATTAATGAACTTCTTTATTAGCTCAAGTAGGTTTTTATTTATTTATTTATCTATTTATTTAATTTTTTTTTATTTTTTATTTATTTATTTTTTTTGAGATGGAGTCTCACTCTGTCACCCAGGCTGGAGTGCAGTGGCCGGATCTCGGCTCACTGCAAGCTCTGCCTCCCGGGTTCACGCCATTCTTCTGCCTCAGCCTCCTGAGTAGCTGGGACTACAGGTGCCTGCCACCACGCCTGGCTAATTTTTTGTATTTTTAGTAGAGACGGTGTTTCACCATATTAGCCAGGATGGTCTCCATCTCCTGACCTTGTGATCCACCCACCTCGGCCTCCCAAAGTACTGGGATTACAGGTGTGAGCCACTGTGCCCAGCCTCAAGTAGGTTTTTAATGAATTTCTTATACTTTTAAAATACGACATTAGGGCAATAAAAGACTATTCCACTTCTTTTCTAATCTGGAGAATTGTGTTGATTTTTCTAGTATGATTTTCTGGCTCATATATCCAGTACAATGGTGAATAGTGGTGAAAGTAGAAATTCTTGTCCTGTTTTCAAACTTGCATATAAAGCCCCCAGTCATTCACCATTAAGTATATTAGCTTTTGGTGTGGGGTTTTCCATCTTGGCTCACTGCAGCCTCAACCTCTTAAGCTCAAGTGATGTTCCCACCTTAACTGCCTGAGTAGTTGGGACAACAGGCATGCACCACCATGCCCAGATAATTTTTTTTTTTAATATTTTGTAAAGATGGGGTCTCCCTATATTGTCCAAATGGTCTTGAACTCCTGAGTTTATGCAGTCTTTCCACCTCAGCCTCCCAAAGTTCTGGGTTACAGGTGTGAGCCGCTGCACCTAGCCGATTTTGGGTTTTCATAGAGGCCTTTTAGCAGGTCTCAAAAGTTTTCTTCTAATAGTTTTCTTGATGTTCTATCATTCACAGGTGTTGAATTTATCAAGCTTTTTCTATTTAAATTATTACATTGTTACTTTGTTCAAGTAATATTGTATCATATTAAACCAACATTGCATTGTGAAAATACCCTGCTTAGTCATGGTATGTAATCACTCTTATACCTTTTTATATTCATTTTTTAAATATTTCTTGGAATTTCTGTGTCTAAATAGGATGTTGTTTCATAGTCATCTTGTGATTCTTTTGTCTCATTTGGGTATTATGGTATTACTGGCTGATAGATGAATTAAGAAGTGTTACCTCTTCTACTGCTTGAAGTTTTTGTGAGAAATTGATGTTTTTCATTAAATGTTGATGAAATGTACAACTTAAGCAGTTTATAACAGCTATTCTTTCTAAAAAGATTTTAATTAATTTTTTGTTATATGGATATAAGTATATTCTTTTGTGTGTGTGTATATATATATATATAAAATGAAACAATTCATAGGATGTTTTTTCATTTTGCTTTTGTAATCCATCCCTATCAATATTTTTTATTTCATAGTATGTCATGAACAATTACTCTAGGCACTTGACATGGAATAATTTGAAAAAATAGAGAATGAGTCCTGTACTACAATCAACAAATAACTCAAAATTTTCTCCATTTTTAGGATGAAGAATATGAATATAGTTCTGTTACATAATATTTGTGTTTACTGTGTGAGACAAATGAATTACTGAATGTAAAAATAATTAGTGAAACTGCCCTTTGATTTTGGAATGTGTGAAACAGGCAAATGCCCTACCTTCTATTTTTATCAATATTTAGATAAGACAGAAAAATCGATTTTAATAAGATATACAGAATAATCTTGTATTTGAAGAATGCTGTGAAAAAGATAATTTGGAGTAGTAGTTAGTGTATGGCTCATATAATGTGTTAGGTACTATTCTAAGCCATTAAACATTTGTATGCTTAATACCTAAGAGTTTAAAGTGAAGAAATCAAAGATTCATTGAAAAAGAAAAATTGAATTTTAAAAAAATTGTATTTTTAATTGAAAAATAGTAGTATATATCTACAGTGTAATATTTTGATATATGTTTATGTTGTAAAATGATTAAATCAAGTTAATGTTTATAGCTTCATATAATTTTTGTGGTGAAAACATTGAAAATAGTCTTTATAGCAGTTTTGAAATACACATTATTTATTATAGTCACCATTCTGTGCAGTTGATCACTAAATCTTATTTCTCCTAATTGAAACTTGGTACACGTTGAAGAACATTTCCCCTCTTTTTATTCACTCCATCTCCTAGCCTCTGTCACATTTTCATTCATATTAGGTAACATTAAGGTCATTATAGAAATTAACTTTTTGGTGTCCCACAACTAAATGAACATAAATAATTTTTTTTTTTTTTTTTTTTTTTTTTTTTTTTTTTTTTTTGAGACGGAGTCTCGCTCTGCCGCCCAGGCTGGAGTGCAGTGGCCGGATCTCGGCTCACTGCAAGCTTCGCCTCCCGGGTTTACGCCATTCTCCTGCCTCAGTCTCCCAAGTAGCTGGGACTAGAGGCGCCCGCCACCTCGCCCGGCTAGATTTTTGTATTTTTTTAGTAGAGACGGGGTTTCACCTTGTTAGCCAGTATGGCCTTGATCTCCTGACCTCGTGATCCGCCCGTCTCGGCCTCCCAAAGTGCTGGGATTACAGGCTTGAGCCACCGCGCCCGGCCAATAATGTTAACTTTGTGAGTAAGTTATACTAATTAGGCATAGGAATCAATGGCAGCTATTTTTGCCAGTAAACAAAGGATGCCCATTATTTTCAAATATTAGATATGAGTATTTTAGGTGGCAAAGTTTTAGGCCTAAAATATGTCATTGAATTTATTACCCCAGAAACGCAGCAGGTCATATTTTCTGAACATTGTAAATAACAATAGAAATTATTGACTAAAATGTTACCAGCAAGTACTATCTCACCACATGAAAATTGCAATGAAATTTTTTAATTTGTAGTTCAAATGGAAGACTCAAACAGATTCTTTTCATGGATTCAGGGAAGTGCTAATGAGGAAGCCTGGTGATTGAAGCCAAAAATCTGAATTCAGGTAAATAATTCTGTCAATATGTTCTCAGTGGTGTAGAAAATCAGTAGTTTTGGCCATGTATAGGTACTGTTTAGAGTACATTTATTTCAGAAATGTGTGCTAAATGTAAAATCAGTTCCCTAGTATTAAAGTTAAACTCTACAAATTATTACTTTACAGTATGTTGAGAAAAGGGTATGTTCTATATAAAGTAACTTGAGATTTATTGTCTGTTACAAACAAAGTTGTGTAAAATATATTTCATGTGTGCACTGTTGACATTTGTGCTTGTTGGAAAAATACTATCAATTCTACACATTTTAAATGTAGAAAGCTAAAATCCTCAGAAAGTTATAAGAATCTTTAAACGACTGTATAGCATTGAAAGTGAAAGTAAAATACGAGAATTTTCCAACTAGAGAAGCAAACCAAAGAAGTCATTTAGGAGAATAATCGACTGAGAAGTAAGCGCCCCTGTTAGATACGGGTGGTCAGAGTGGCCAAATCCATGTGGGTTGCCAAACTTGCCATAAAGCAAATTTTAAAAACAGACATAAACTGCAGATGTCTCAAATGTGATATTTCCCATAAGTGAAAAGAAAGTTAAAACTTACGTTACACACAGTTATAGGACTTATTTTTTAAATGTTTAAGTCAACACAATGAGAAAAATAGGAAAAAAAAATATTAAAGAGCAAAAGACTACAAGCTTGACAAGCCATATTTGAAAAAGAGCCAAATACAAACAACCTACTTAATATACAACGTATGGGTTAAATATTAAACTTGTCTCAGCTGATGAGATTAGTGAACCGAAATACTGAGCATGATTAATGTAGTTAAACACAGTAAAAAGAGAAAACACCCCCCGACCTCAGCAGAAGGTCTGAGGCCTGGTCCCTGCCCTCCATCCCTGCCCGGAGCCCGAGCCTCTGAGGCAGTCTCCAAGCCTTTGGGAGTAGCTTCTGAAGATGAGTTGGTGGTTGAATTCCTGCAGGACCACAATGTACCCCTTGTATCCCACGCCCCTCAGACATTCACGATGGATGAACTGGCTGAGATGCAGCAGATTGAAGAGTCAAACTTCCTCCCGCCTCCCCAGAGAGCCCCTGGTGTGGCTGACTTGGCCTTGTCTGAGAACTGGGCCCAGAGTGTCTTTGCAGCTGGAGATGCTGTGGATGTAATTCAGGATTGTAATGAGACAGACTGGTCCCAATCATTCATTTCTGAAGTTACAGACCCCTTGGCTGTTCCCCCCCCCCCCCCCCCCCCGCATTGGGCTGAGGCATATTTGGAGCAATCAGGGGAGAAGCTGTGGTTGGGAGAGCCTAAGGGAGCAGCAGCTGCTGATCAGTTGGACCATGAATGTCATCCTGAGAAGGATCTGCAGCACATGGCCAATGACTTTGTGGCCAAAGGGGATGACCCCAAATTGGCTAATTCTGAGTACATCAGATTCCTGGGTTGATCATTCACAAGAGCAGTAAACACAACTGCCCTTGATAGGGAGTTTGAACGCGCCAAGTCAGCTATAGAGTTGCAGGCGGAGTTGGAGGAGATGGCAAAACAAGATGCTGATGCTCACCCCTAGCTTTCTGGCTATGATGACCTCACATCAGCTTCCTTTGATAAGGAGTACCAGTTGGAGAAGGAGAACCCCTTGCGTGATCACCCTCAGCCTTTCAAAGAAGGGCTGCAGCGACTTCAGGAGCGGGCCCTGTTGTGGGAAGTCAGGGACCCTGAACGGAGGGACGGGCTGAAGCCACGGCAGAAGAACATAAATTGTGAAGATTTCGTGGACATTTATTAGTTCCCCAAATTAATACTTTTATAATTTCTTATGCCTGTCTTTACTGTAATCTCTGAACATAAATTGTGAAGATTTCATGGTTATTTATCACTTCCCCAGTCAATATTCTTGTGATTTCCTATGCCTGTCTTTAATCTCTTAATCCCGTCATCTTTGTAAGCTGAGCATGTATGTCGCCTCAGGACCCTGTGACGATTGCATTAACTGCACAAATTGTTTAAACAATATGAAATCTGGGCACCTTGAAAAAAAGAACAGGATAACAGCAATCGATGTTCAGGGAACACGGGAGATAACCATTAGGTCAGGCTGCCTGAGAGCTGGGCGGAACAGAGCCATATTTCTCTTCTTTCAAAAGCAAATAGGAGAAATGTCGCTGAATTCTTTTTCTCAGCAAGGAACAGCCCTGAGAAGGAGAATGCGTTCCTGGGGGGAGGTCTCTAAAATTGTCGCTCTGGGAACGTCTGTCTTTTATGGTTGTAGATAAGGGATGAAATAAGCCCGGGTCTCCTGTAGTGCTCCCAGGCCTATTGGGATGAGGAAATTCTCACCTAATAAATTTTGGTCAGACTGGCTGTCTGCTCTCAAACCCTGTCTCCTGATAAGATGTTATCAATGACAATGCATGCCCGAAACTTCATTAGCAATTTTAATTTCGCCTCATCCGGTGGTCCTGTGATCTCACCCTGCCTCCATTTGCCTTGTAATATTTTATTACCTTGTGAAGCATGTGATTTCCGTGACTCACTCCCTATTCGTATACTGCCTCCCCTTTTGAAAATGACTAATAAAAACCTGCTGGTTTTGTGACTTGGGGGGCATCATGGAACCTGCCAGCATGTGATGCCTGCCCTAGACACCCAGCTTTAAAATTTCTCTCTTTTGTACTCTTTCCCTTTATTTCTCAGACTGGCCGACACTTAGGGAAAATAGAAAAGGACTCACGTTGAATTATAGAGACAGGTTCCCCCGATAGTCCCTGCCAAATGCTGTGCTGCTTTTTGAGGCAGCTATGCAGCAGAATCCTAAGAATATGGAAGCTTGGCAGTACCTGGGTACCACCCAGGCAGAGAATGAACAAGAACTGTGAGGCATCAGAGCATTGCAGAGGTGTCTGGAGCTAAAGCCAGATAACTGACAGTACTGATGGCGCTGGCTGCAGGCTTTACCAATGAGCCCCTACAGCAGCAGGCCTGTGAAACCCTGCTACACACCAGCCTGTGCCTATCTGGTGACACCTACTGAAGAAGGGGCTGATGGGGCAGGACTGGGCGCCAGCAAGCATATCTTGGGATCTCTGTTGTCTGACTCCCTGTTTCTTGAAATGAAGGAGCTCTTCCTAGCAACTGTGCAACTGGACCCTATATCCATTGACCCCACTGTGCAGTGTGGCTTGCAGGTCCTTTTCAACCTGAGTGGAGAGCATGACAAGGCCATGAACTGCTTCACGGCTACCCTCAGTGTTCGTCCCAATGACTATTTGCTGTGGAATGGAAACCAGAGTGAAGAAGCAGTAACTGCATACTGCCAGGCCCTTGAGCTCCAGCCTGGCTGTATCCAGTCTCGCTGTAACCTGGGCATCAGCTGCATCAACCCTGGGGCTCACTGGCAGGCTGCAGAGCACTTTCTGGAGGCCCTGAACATGTGGAAGAAAAGCCAGGGCCCTCAGGGTGAAGGAGGTGCCATGTCAGAGAACACTTGGAGCACCCTGCGTTTCGCATTCTGTGTGAAGGCCAGAGCGACACCTGTGGGTTGGCTGATACCCGGGATCTGTTCACCCTCCTAACCATGTTTAGCCTGCCCCAGTGACAGTGGGATGGGCTGCCCTGTGAGAGTCTGCCTAGACAGTTCCCCCCTCTGGATGTGATGTGAGTCCCTCTCCCCAAATGCACCTACCAAGCGGGTGGGCTGATGACTGTAAGTGGTAAGGCCTTTCAGAAGCTGCCTCAACATAGGGCTGGGTAGTCCGTGTTCTAGTTCCTACATAATCATAGGAAAACATGGCTTGTTTTCTCTGCGTCCCTTCATAATTGAAGGGCTGTACATCCAGCTACAGAACTCTCTGCTCATCGTTCTTGAGGATGCTTTTTGGGTAGGACCCAAAGATGTAGGCTAACTGTTGTCATCAGCTGCCATTTCTGATAGGGTCTACCACATTTGTCATGTCTCTCCTTTCCCCACTGTTACTGGGAATTGGTAATAGTTCAGTGTAAGTAGGAGGTTCATCTGCTGTGGCCTCTAATGATGACTGTCTGGGATCGGGTGTTAGGAGTTGGCCTGTCAGATTGAATTGTTTATTTGGCTCTGCAGAGCTGAGGTTTGGTAGGGGTGCTCATAGTTCTGTCATTCTTGGACCTCTCCTGGCTGAGCTCCGATTCCCTGTGAGTACGATGCTGATGCAAAAATGCTGTGTCATCATCCCAGCAGTCCTCAGGAGCTGCCAGGGCCAACTGTTACAGAGTGTCTGGGTGTGGGGTCAATGAGGGGGGTGGGAGTGGGGAGGGACTAGATCAGATGATATCAAGAGCTCTGTTCTGGGGCCTTGGTGGGAGAACAGAGCAAGTGGGAAGGGGGTGTGATGAATGCAGCAATCCCTCCTCCTCTTAGAAGTACCTGTGAATAGGAATTGGGCTAACTCTTCTACTAGGTTGGTTCAGAGATTGCAATCTTGCCAGATTTCCAGCAAAGAGCAGGTTCAGTGTTACCATAAGCCTTTGCTGTACCTCTTGAAATGTTTCTAGGGGAAAGCACTGGAAAATCCCCTTCCCCCATATTGTCTTCAGAAGGTGAAAATTGAGGGAAGATGAGGGAGCAGCTTGGATTCTTCTCAATTGTCCCCTGCATGGGGAGATACACTAACCCCCAGAAATGACTGCTAAGCCTCTTGCGTTGTCTTCAGTGGCTAATGATCAGACATATATACATATATATTTTAACTGCCATGGTCCCAAGATTCCTTTCTGAAATTTATTTTTCTTCATAAGAATATGTGTAAATGATTTACAAATAAGACTAAAATATTTGTTAAGAAAGAAAGAAAAGAGAAGAAGAAGAAAAAGAAAAAAAAGAAAGAAGAAGAAAGAAAGAAAGAAAGAAAAGCAAGAGAGAAAGGAGGAAGGAAGAACAGGAGGCGGAGGACCTAGAACAGAGCAGAGCGAAAGAAGGAAGCAAGAAGAAACAAGTATGGAGGCTGGCTGCCCTTCCTCTTTGCCTTCCTCCGTCCCGCCCTCCCCGACGAAAGCCCACCTCCCGCCCGAAAAAAGAAAGAAGCAATAAAGAATACGAAGAAAAGGAAAAGAAAGAAAAGAAAGGAGCAAGCCAGGCACGGTGGCTCACACCTGTAATCTCAGCACTTTGGGAGGCCAAGGCAGGCGGATCATGAGGTCAGGAGTTCAAGACCAGCCTGACCAACATAGTGAAACCCTGTCTCTACTAAAAATACTGAAAAATTAGCCAGGTGTGGTGGTGGGCACCTGCAATCCCAGCTACTACAGAGGGTGAGGCAGGAGAATCACTTGAACCTGTGAGGCGGAGGTTGCAGTGAGCCAAGATTGCACCATTGCACTCCAGCCCAGGTGACACTCCAAGACTCCATCTCAAAAAATGAAAACGTAAAACAAATACATATATCTATGAAGACTAGAAGGCTAGAATGAGAAGGAATAGGACAAATCTCTTTTTTTTTTTATGGGATATATTAAAATAATTTGAATAATGCCTTTAAGAGTTGGTGGTTTGTAAGTTTCTATACTGAAAACCAGACGTAAATCCTTGAATTCAGAAATGCAGTGTGTCAAAAAGTGAAAAAAAATTACTTAAAAGAAATAAGCTGGATAACGCCAAAGAGAAGAAAAATACTAAAAATCAGTGTAATGATGAGAGCAAAATTTCTACAGCTTTTATAAATCTCAAAACATAAATAGGAATGGCGCTAAGAGAAATTATTTATTAAAGCTAGAAGTAGATACTAGGCTAAAATACCTTTAACAAAAAAGGGTAAATTAAAATATATTTTTAAAACCCAGGCCGGGCGCGGTGGCTCAAGCCTGTAATCCCAGCACTTTGGGAGGCCGAGACAGGCGGATCACGAGGTCAGGAGATCGAGACCATCCTGGCTAACACGGTGAAACCCTGTCTCTACTAAAAAATACAAAAAACTAGCCGGGCGAGGTGGCAGCGCCTGTAGTCCCAGCTACTCGGGAGGCTGAGGCAGGAGAATGGCATGAACCCGGGAGGCGGAGCTTGCAGTGAGCTGAGATCCGGCCACCGCACTCCAGCCCGGGCGACAGAGCGAGACTCCGTCTCAAAAAAAAAAAAAAAAAAAAAGCCCTGAGTGATTTGTTTACCAATAGGAGCTTTTTATTTTTTATTTTTATTTTTATTTTATTTATTTATTTTTTTTTTTGAGACGGAGTCTCGCTCTGTCGCCCAGGCTGGAGTGCAGTGGCCGGATCTCAGCTCACTGCAAGCTCCGCCTCCCGGGTTCACGCCATTCTCCTGCCTCAGCCTCCCGAGTAGCTGGGACTACAGGCGCCGCCACCTCGCCCGGCTAATCTTTTGCATTTTTAGTAGAGACGGGGTTTCCCCGTGTTAGCCACGATGGTCTCGATCTCTTGACCTTGTGATCCGCCTGCCTCGGCCTCCCAAAGTGCTGGGATGACAGGCGTGAGCCACCGCGCCCGGCCGGAGCTCTTTAAAAGTGTACTTCAAGAAGAAAAAATAATGTTTTGTGTATAAGATTAAAAATGAAAGTGTGGCCAGACTCGGTGGCTCACACTTGTAATCCCAGCACTTTGGGAGGCTGAGGCAAGTGGATCATGAGGTCGAGATCGAGACCAGCCTGACCAACATGGTGAAACCCGTCTCTACTAAAAATACAAAAATTAGCCAGACGTGGTGGTGCGCACTTTTAATTCCAGCTACTCAGGAGGCTGAGGCAGGAGAATCGCTTGAACTCAGGAGGTGGAGGTTGCAGTGAGCGGAGATCACGCCACTGCACTCCAGCCTGGGCAACAGAGTGAGACTCCATCTCAAAAAAAAAAAAAAAGAAAAGAAAAAGAAAGTGTAAGAGACTTGATTTGGAAATATCAAACCCTGATGGACATTGAACTAAAGAAATTAGACTTTGGCAGCATCAAGTAAACTCTTTAAATATAATGCAATTGCTATTTAATTGATTGCATTTAAGTCAGTTAACAAATCCTGTGCTATTTGCGTAGTTTAACTGCTGGCAGAAAAATCTATTTCTCTTCAGAAGATTTTTGTCCCAGTACAACCTTGTTAAAAATGGGTGGGGCACTTTGATAGAAATATTTTTTAGACTATTGATGATTCTTCCGTCAGGACTGATTTGTACCAAAAGACAGACGGTGGCACAGAGAGTGACCACAGGCATCTGGACATCCCGGATGACTGGGCCATGAACCCATCACATGGTTAAGGAGGATGAAGTAATAATGTCCACTGAGTACATGACCACAGAGCAACTCACCAGAAGACACAGGCTGGTCTGTGTGGCCCTTTTCTCTGGGGAGGCTCTTGGGAAACGGCTGGTGTTGCGAAGGCTCCGGTATCACCTCTCATGCCTGAACAAGAGAATGACCACGTACATACTGGAGAGCAGCATGATTCCTACAAAGAAAATATTCTGAAATAATATTAGAATAAAAAACAGTCCCCTGAGGATGGAGCTCATTGGAGAAAGTGAGCAGAAGTCACTGACACTCGGTAAATTGAATTGGTCTGGGTCACACTGAAACAAGCTACAGTGCAGATGATCATGCTACTACTGGAAGATAATTTATGTTTTTGTTTAAGTCTCACCTACCACAAGATGCTAGGGCTGACGGTGATGGCCTGGTGCATGCTCAGGAGGCAGGTGGTGGTGATGGCCAGACCCCTCATCACCCTGTTCATGTAGAATAAATAGTGCTTGACATTTGAGGTCCTCCCAAAAATTCAGTGACTCAAACACTGTCTAAAGAGAAAAAAATCCACTACAGTGGGGTGCGTCATTGAGTGAACAAAAGTCAAGTGACAGGTGATCAGGTCTGTGTGCTTCAGCCTGTGATCCAGGAGTGTGAAGATGAAGAAGAAAAGGAGAAAGGTGTTGACTGGGACTGCAATGTCAGCTTGAAAATAAAGTGTTCTTAATAATGAACTTTATGTATTTTCATGTTTTACTTTTTTTTTCTTCAAGACAGGGTCTTGGTCTGTCACCCTGGCTGAAGTGCAGTGGTACGATAATAACTCATTGCCTTCTGGGCCCCCTGGGCTCAAGTGGCCGCCTGCCTCGGTCTCCCAAACAGCTAGGATTCCAGGTGAAGCTAATTGTAGTGGTGTTGGAGTCTCGCTATGCTACCAGGCTTGTCTTGAGCTCTCTTGGCCTAAAGTGATTCTCCTACCTTGGCCCCGCAAAGCACTAGAATCACAGGTGCGAGCTACTTCACCTGGCCAGAAATTGGCTTTCTACATCAGAAAAATCCCAAAAGATCTCACATCATCATTGTTAATTCTGCATTAGTGAAAATTATCACGAATCACTTTTATTGTTTTACCCTCTTAACCTTGATAAGCCCTATCTCATATAAATTATTGATAATCCAGCCTCTGCATTATTTTCTACACCAATTAGTATATGAAATACCAACACATTTCTTATGAGATGCACACTATCTATTCCTGGGTATAGTTACCCATGGTACCTGGGCATCCCTCTTTAGAAATTGTATCTTTGTTCTGCATTCTCATTTTATATTTATCACATTGATGCTACAAATAAAAAAAATTACCCAATCGTATGTGCACAGTGCAACTGAATAAAATTTATGCTAATAGGGAAAGAATCACCAAAACAATTGAAGAAATAATATCTAGTTGTCTTTCTGACATGCTGACCTTTCAATGCTTTTAATTCTTTGTCTCTCACATTTTGAACCTTTGTGATTAGACGTTTGAACCTACCATAGTAATTCAGGATAGTATCCTTATTTTTCACCAACTAATTAGCAATTTTGATCCCATGTGCAACTTCTCATACCCATTGCCATGAAGTGTGTATTTGCTGTATCTGAGAGTTAGAACATGGACACCTTTGGAGGGCATGACTGTGCTCACCAAACCCTGTGAGCTGTATCACATAAAAATGGCTCTGGCTCTCTTACAGTTCAGTTTCCATCTCAAAAATAAATTATCTACGTCTCAACAGAGGATCCCCAATGTCCAGCTCTGAATTGTCAAGAGAATAACACTAGTTGTAATCACTTTATGACAACCATAAAGTTGCATCGAAATGATCAAATGTTGATCCTTTTCTTGAGATTCCACTTAATAGAGAGATCCCCTCTTTTGCTTTGGAAACACTTACTTCTCCAATAATAAAGGTAATTTCCCTCTAGTTTTGTTAGGATACCTGTAATATCAGAACACCTGGCATAATTTCACTGAGCAATTTTGAAATGACTCTCTAATGTTATTGGCCAAGATGCAGGCATAATTGTTTTATCAAATTAATCTAGTGATTAGAACAAGTCAACTTAACAACACAAAAAATTAGAAAACCATTCCACACCACTCAGTTTTTTTCTGAGATGACAGCTGTCAAAATTATATTTTAAAGGTCACTTATCACAGTATCATCCCATGTATATATGGAGCAATAGATG
Source organism: Rhinopithecus roxellana (assembly GCF_007565055.1). Lineage (NCBI taxonomy): Eukaryota > Metazoa > Chordata > Mammalia > Primates > Cercopithecidae > Rhinopithecus > Rhinopithecus roxellana. The sequence goes on along the minus strand of NC_044556.1, from coordinate 111,676,588 downwards.
ATAGATTAGATAGATGTAGATGTCTCAGTGCAGAAATGGTGACAATTAGTATTTTTGCCTCTTACTCAGAAATTAATGGTTAAGGTAGAAAATTTCTCTAAAACAGCCTCATATGTATGAGCTAATCATTTCAACCTCATATGTTGAAATGATTGTTAATAATTCTTCAAAATCTTAGTAAAGGAACACACTTCCAGAACCAAACAACGGACAGTTCCATGAACATGCACCTTTACCCTCAGCACAACTTGGTTTTGCTGTCATGATAAAACCAGGAAAAGAGCCAGGATATCATTGATTTAAAGGCTTAATGGTCTCTCTTTTGAGGAGTATAGCTCCAGTAAAAGAATACTTGGACATGGACTATAAATATATGTGCAATTGTTTATAAACTACATGTCCACATAATTTTGTTAATAAAACACATGTAAGCCATATAACAAAAAGAGATAAAATAGGAAATCTGATGTTTTATTCTCTTACCCTAAGATATATTTAGCTCACCCCATGTATTTCGCACCCTTCTCTATAAATAACCATCACATGCTGAAAAATACTTTATCTGCTGAATCATCAGATGGAGTCTCTCCAACAAGTCTCTTGAGGTCATTGGTATTGAGACTACACAAGAAAGGATCATAATACTGTGGATTAGAATTGACAGCTAAAGTATATTTATTTTCATTATTTCTTTTGGAAATTTATCTCTCAGAATCTAACTGCTGATCATTGTCAAAGACATGTATATGTACCCAAAAGTCATTTGTCATTTATTTAAATTTTAAAGTTCATTTTCTGTCCTATTTTTTACTTGATGAATCTGGCAACTTCACTACGAATCCCAGGATTTGCAATAATATGGTACTGACCTGGGAGAAACAATATAGAAGAACATAAGCAGAGAGTGTATCTATAGGTGGATCACAGTGCAAAGGACTATTGGGTCTTACATGATACATTGAAAACTGATCAATGTAATGCACATCTCAGCCCTCCCTGTGAGAAGTGACAGCCATGGGTGGCTGGGGCTGAGGGTGAAGCTCCCGAGCCCTCTCAAGAAACAGATAATGCAAATCAAGTTCATCCTCACGTTGGCTTTTCACCTCAGACTATTCGAAGTATTGTAAGTCCCAGGTATTTACGTAATTATGAATAATGATGGGAAAAATTTACCGTTAAGTGAACAAGGCACAAAAGACTGATGATAAAGTCTGTGAGCTTAATCGACACATCTGAAGAAAAGAGGAGCATACTAGAATGAAAAAGCCATTTACACAAATCCAGAAGCAATTTTACATGCAACTTTTACAGGCAACTAATGTGTTCTTTGAAAAAAAAAAGTTTGCTGAGAACTCTCTCCTCAACTCTATTACAATATATAATTTTTACTGTTATTTGTGATAGATGGTGTCATTTTATAAATGACTGTACAGTGATCATTGTGGTCATTTAAGAATATAATCTTTATGATAAAAGTATCCCGTGTTTTGTTTCATTAATAAAAATGTCATTGTTATTATACGCAAGTAACAGCCAGCATTTTAAAACCTATGACTGGTCATTGATAACATAAAATGATTATAAGAATTTCACGTTAAAAGTCAAAGAGGAGATGGCTAATGCATGCTGGGCTTAATACCTAGGTGGTGGGTTGATAGGTGCATGGGCTCAGACTCCCCTTTTCTCTGTGATTGGAGTGGATGCCAGCAGTGAGGAGAAGCCAGACAGTGGGAGCAAGCACTTCTGAGCCTGTGGGGGTGAGGGGGACCTCCCTGGACCCTCCAGAGTTCAGAGATGCCTGGGTCTGCAGCCATGGCGGCTGCGCCCAGGGGGGTGGGGCTCCTGCCTGCTCCAGCTCCCAAGAGCACAGGGATGCCCAGCTCACCGATGGGTCAACCCCCAAGAACATTTATAATTTCTCTAGAATGGCATAACCCTTCTGAAAGCTGACAGGGACCTTGAGAATCTTCTTCCAGAGGGCCCTGGTCAGGGATATTGGCCTGGCTGTGAGACAGACAACCTCCTACCCTCCCTGTGCCTCCTGCGCCAAGACATGGAAACCTCACCACGATGCCCTGCCAGTGGCAACAGGCCAAGGACGGGGTCCTCTTGGGAGGCGCAAGTGGTTCTGGGGCTCCCAGGAGAATTTAGAACTTCCTGCAGACAGATGCCTCTTTTTCCTCACTTGTGGTCCAACTGATATGCTGGATGGTGAGACAAACCTTACATTTTAATTTTTACATATTTTTTTCATTATATGCAAAATGTGTATTTAAACAATCAGACACTGGATTTGAAGGCAAAAGTATTTGAGGTTCATTCTTTTCTTTCAAATGTCATTTAGTCCTGTGTATGAACAGATTCGCCCTATGTGTAGCAACTATGTAGATAAAAAAGTTATGAAATTGTTTTTGGTTTTACAATGCTATATTAAAAACATTAAAATTCACCAATCAAACAGTCTATGCAAGGGTATTATGTTTTTTTTTTTTGTTATTGTTGTTAAAGTCCTGAAATACAGAGATAAGAGCCGAGTGAGCAGCCACTGGTGGAGAAACAGTCTTCACAGGGCCAGTATTTTTCTGCCCCATCTCATCTGGCTGCTGATCAACATGTGTCATTTAGTACAGACAAGCACACAAAAACAGCATATGCTCGTGTGCCTACCCCAGATGCTTTATGTGCAATAATGGAATGAGGAAGGGGAAGATAAGAGAATGGAGAAAAGGATACTGTACCAGTCAGAACGTGGAGTCAGAACGTGGAGTCAGAACGTGGTGAAATCACATGGTGGTTTTCTCCACGAGAATGTCTGCTGGAGCTGTAGGAAGAAGTTCTGGGTGAAGGAGCAGGTGTGTTCTGAGAAGACCCTCCTGTCTGCTGCTGGACACATCACCTGTTTATTTGTCCTCTATTTCCCGCTTTGCAGGTGTGTCAGTTTCACTGAGTAACCAGTCGTAAAATCCAATAATTTGCTTCATGGCCAAGCCCTGCCATTCGCCATAGGCTTCCACTCCTTCCTTCAGTGATGTGTGCTTCTTCCTCTTCAACTGCACTCCGGACCCATCCTAGCCTCCACCTTCAAATTCACAGAATTGTTGTTCTGTCTTGACTCAAACGTTTTTCCTGTCGCAGCAGAGCACTGAAAGTCTCTTAAGTTACAGCTTCACAACAGAAGTCCAAAGTTTGCACAGGACTAGCAAATCTGCAGCCATAGGAGCAGCAGCATGATGAGGCAGCAGAGCTTTAGTCCATGTTTTCATCACCATTCCTACAACAGCAGTGGCAGCAGCAACAACTGCTACTACTTCTTATTGTGGTAAAAATACTTAGAATAATGATGCATAATAATAATTGTAGTTGTCGACATTTTTGGTTAATATACGATTATTTGTTATGTTCTACAATTTACTTTTAGTAATATACACATAACTTTTGTCACAAACATCAGGACCCTAAAACACCACACCTGGTGAATGAATGCCACCTATGGACCTAAGGCCTTCACCTGCTGGTGCCCTCTCACCACTCCATCCCCAGACAGAGGGTCTCGTCCACCTTCTGAGTCAATATAGTAGCCCTGACACTCACATGATCTGTGTGAGGTCTTGGAAAACAACCTTCCCTTGTTAAAAATCAAAGGATGAGCCAGGCGCGGTGGCTCACACCTGTAATCCCAGCACTTTGGGAGGCCGATGCAGGCTGATCACAAGGTCAGGAGATGGAGACCATCCTGGCTAACACGATGAAACCCCATTTCTACTAAAAATACAAAAAAATTAGCAGGGCGTGGTGGTGGGCACCTGTAGTCCCAGCTACTCCGGAGGCTGAGGCAGGAGAATGGCGTGAACCCGGGAGGCAGAGCTTGCAGTGAGCCAAGACTGCACCACTGCACTCCAGCCTGGGCGACAGAGCCAGACTCTGTCTCAAAAAAAAAAAAAAAAAAATCAAAGGATGGCTTCAAATTGTATTCAGCTGTTTTGTTAAATGGCAGCAGGAAGAAATTTTTCTCAGCAGGTCTTTTTTTTTTTTTTTTTTTTTTTTTTTTGAGACGGAGTCTCGCTCTGTCACCCAGACTGGAGCGCAGTGGCCAGATCTCAGCTCACTGCAAGCTCCGCCTCCCGGGTTTACGCCATTCTCCTGCCTCAGCCTCCCCAGTAGCTGGGACTACAGGCGCCGCCACCTTGCCCGGCTAGTTTTTTGTATTTTTAGTAGAGACGGGGTTTCACCGTGTTAGCCAGGATGGTTTCGATCTCCTGACCTCGTGATCCGCCCGTCTCGGCCTCCCAAAGTGCTGGGATTACAGGCTTGAGCCACCGCGCCCGGCCAGCAGGTCTATTTTTATGTCACTTGCTTTCAGAGTAAGAGGTTATTTCAGACACAGTGGTTTGATTTAGTCTTTGTTGAAAATAGCCTACAAACAATAAAAAGGGATGAATAGAATTTGTGTTCATGTGGAGGGCCTCATCTCTGCTTTTAAATAAAAAATATATATCGAACATTGGTTTCCTAAATTAGGAAATCAACCATTTCCTCAAATTATTTCAAGTTATTCCAAGATGCTTCAGAAGCATTCTCTGGAGGCAACTGTTCCAAATGGTGAAGAGTACTAGATGGATCAGAATCTCACAGGATTCTTACTTCTATTGCAGAAGATTACTTTCCAGGACTTCAAAGGTTTAGAGAAGCTGCTTGATTTGTGTGACTTACAGAGGTGCATGGGCTTTGGAGTCAGGAAAAGTTAATCCTGAGTCCCAGCCCAGCCTCTTAGTAGCTGTGAGGCTTTGGACTGCCCCATCTCATCTGGCAAGTTCCTTGTCTTGGAAAGTTATGTAAACCTCATCTGCAAGAAAAGGCATGATACTGATTGCAAAAATGACAGGAGTTCTTCATCCCTTCCTGTATTTATGCCCTTTGTGATATGCTTTTATAGCTGCTTTCATGGAGAGGCAGAATCTGTTTCCCAAACCTTGAATCTCACTGGCCTGATTTGCTCTGGCCAATAGAAAGCTGTGAATATGACCGTGTGCCAGTTTGGGGCCGAGGCACAAAGCTCTTGAACGCTTCTGCTTTTTATTTCAGAACCGTGTCATCTCCATGATAACAAGTCCCTGTCAGCCTGCTAGAGGATGGTATACTACAGGGGAGAAACCAAAGTGCCACAGTTGACAGGCAGCTCACCCTCAGAAGCAGCATTGCCTAGTCAAGCAGCAGCTGACCACACATGCCTGAAAGGACCCGGCTGAGACCAAAAGAATGGCTCACCTGAGCCCAGCCTAAACGGTGGACCAGGTCAATCTAATAAGTTTTGGGGAGTTTTACTATGAAGCAATAGGTAATATGTACACCTAGTGCAGACAGGATGCCAGGATTCAGTGACATGTTGATTACAAGTTACGAGGCAAACACATGGCACCCTGTATGCACTGATTTCCTTTTCCCTTTATGTAAAGTTGGATCTCTGGTTAGACAGTGTTGAGCCATACAGAAGTGCATGCAGACATGCATGCATGTGATCAGTGCTTCAACTCACACACTTAAATTCCACACCACAGGAGGAAACAAAAAACCACAGCCTGCCCATTAGGGCCAAAGCCAAATTGCAAAATGAGAAGTTTGTCTCGAAGGTATTCCCTCCACATCTGAAGTCCTGAGGTTAAGGCTGTGGACAAATCTGAAGACACGGGTTTTCTTCTCCTGGGGCCCTTCGTCTTTTTTTCACTGTCTTATCTATAGAAGAGGCTGGGCCCCTGGCAAGAGCAGGTGGGAAATAGTAGACTCCCTCTAGATACTTCTTTATTGCAGCCTACTTCTCTCTCCGGGCACTGTCTCTGCCACCCTTGGGCCCGAGGAGAGATGTTAGCAGAAAGAGGGCGTTCCCTCACCTCTAGCAGAAAAGAGGGGTTCGGGCCCTTCACTCCCTGAGGTCAGGGGAGCCAGAGCCCTCAAAACTGCACTTCAGTGTGACAGTCACTGCCCACAGGGGTCTACTTAGCACCTAGAATGTGGCTGGTCTGAATTGGTACGTGCTGGAAGTTTAAAACGCAGAGTGACTTTGAAAGATTTAGCACCAAAAAACAAAGAACAACTAAAAATCCTTCATTAATATTTTATTGATTATATATTTAAATTATAATATTTTGTATATATTGAGTTAAAGTATTACAATCAGGCCGGGCGCGGTGGCTCAAGCCTGTAATCCCAGCACTTTGGGAGGCCGAGGTGGGCGGATCACGAGGTCAGGAGATCGAGACCATCCTGGCTAACACGGCGAAACCCCGTCTCTACTAAAAAAAATACAAAAAACTAGCCGGGCGAGGTGGCGGCGCCTGTAGTCCCAGCTACTCGGGAGGCTGAGGCAGGAGAATGGCGGGAACCCGGGAGGCGGAGCTTGCAGTGAGCTGAGATCCGGCCACTGCACTCCAGCCCGGGCGACAGAGCGAGACTCCTTCTCAAAAAAAAAAAAAAAAAAAAAAAAAAAAAAAAAAAAAAAAAGTATTACAATCAATTTTACCTGTTTATTCCTCTTTTCTTTTGCTACTAGAAATTTTAAAATGACACCTGTGGCTCACATGTGATTTCTATGGAAATTGCTGCTTTGGAGGATTGCTTCCCTTTTCAAAGCTCGGGCTCCTCGGACTGCTTCCGCAGAAGACCAGAGGCCATGAAGGTCAATAAGTCTGAAATGTTAAAAGAATTATTATTATATTGTTCCTATTTTAAATATCATACATATTATTCACAAATGATGTAACGTTGTATACAAGGTTAAGTGTATATAAATGAATGTCCCCTAGGCAAGGCTGGGTCCCACCCCCAGAGAGGAAGCCCTCCTGGAAAAGTGCTGTTGCCAAAACGCTGCCTCATTCAGACACGCGTGGGAGCGTGTCACCTGTCACTCAGGGCCTCAGGGGGCGCGGCCTGAGACCCTACCCAATCAGGGGCACCGGGGCGGGGACTGCCTAACCAGGCGCTCCGCGGGAAAACCCGAGGCGGCTTCCGGGTCTGTCCGGCCTTTGTCTCTCGTGTCCGCACGTGCGTGGCGCGGTCAGTGGCCGCGGCGCTTCTCCTTCGCTCCTGGGGGTCCAGGAGGCTCTGCCGCAGCCTGGGTCCTCTTGTGACCTGCGTGTACTGGGGGATTCGCAGGGAGGATGTCGGGACACCCCGGAAGCTGGGAAATGGTGAGTTGCGCCGCCGGGGGTCTGGAGAAGGGAAGGGGCTGTGGCGGTCCCCGGCCCCGGGCTCCCAGCGGTCGGCTCCCGAGGGAGGACCCGGGTCCCTGCTGGCGCGGCGCGGCCCTCGGTCCTTTCTGGCGCCCAGCAGGGCTGGGCGGGCAGCGGCACCCCGGGCTCCCGTCCCGTCTCTGCTTGGCGACTTCTGTCCTGCCCGAATCCGCTCCCTCTCCAGCCCCGCACCCGCAGCGCCGTTTCCCCGGGATCCTGCAGTGAGACCCGAGGGTCCTCAGGGGAGAGGCCCAGCGCGGGGTGCGAGCTCGCGCCTGCGAGGATCTGTGGCCACTGGCGTTTCCAGTCCCTCTTTAATCCTGTTGAAAATTAAACTGAGGTTTAATTAAAGCGTTGCAGAGTTTGAGCAAACAGTGATTCATGAGTAGGGGAGCACCCAGCCACGGTTTTTGGTTTGTGGGCCACCGGACGGTCTTGATGGAAAGGTTTTTCTAAAGTGTGTAAGGAAGCAAACCAAATTTAGTTTTTCTTTTAATGATTGGGCGGGTTGGTGGGGGGGTCTCTCTGTGTTGCCCAGGCTAGTCTTGAACTCCTGGTCTCAGCCTCCCAAAGTGCTGGGATTACCCCGCCCAGCCCAAAGCGACGCCAATGTAATAACTGATTGGTTGTAATTATGTAGTTCTGTTATTCGGATTATTTAGGTGGATGGTTCCCGGTTATGTAATCAGAGGTAAATTGATTTGGAGTTGGTTAAGTTTTGTTTCTCTTCAAGTGAGTTACTTTACAACAAAGGCATGAAGTTCCTTTAGGTTTTCTGGGTGAGGAACTCAGGGCACTGTAGTCACTTTAAGGGAGGAGACCACCCCTCATACTGTCTTATGCCCAGTTTCTGCCTCCAAAGAAAGAAGAAGTAAAAACTAAAAGGCAGAAATGAAATCCACAGGCAGACATCCCGGGCGGCGCCCTGGGCCTGGTTAAAGATCGACCCCTGACCTAACCGGTTATGTTATCTATAGATTCCAGATGTTGTATGGACAAGCGTTGTGAAAGTCCCTGTCCTGTTCTGTTCTGTTACCGGTGCATGCAGCCCCCAGTCACGTACCCCCTGCTTGCTCAATCGATCATGACCCTCTCACGCGGACCCCCTTAGAGTTGTGAGCCCTTAAAAGGGACAGGAATTGCTCACTTGGGGAGCTCGGTGAGTCTTGCCAAAGCTCCCATCGGAATAAAGCCCTTCCTTCTTTAACTCGGTGTCTGAGGGGTTTTGTCTGCAGCTTGTCCTGCTACAACTTCAGTCTAATTTCTTCCTATTTAATTATTTCCACAGGGGTACTGGTTTCCCCTGCATTTTCCAAATGTATGGCAAGCAGGGTCTCAAATCCATGACCATATTCCCCAGCCTAACTCTTCTAGAACTTGAGTAAAATTCTAAATTTCCAGTTTCTTCCTCATACTCTCAAACTCCAACTTCCCCTCTCCAATTTACAACATTATTAACTATTTGTTCTTAATTGTGCATTTGAACCAGATGCAGTATTTTAATGGTTTATCATGTTTTCACTGAGCAGTGAGGAGCTGTTTCTGAACATTTCACATGAAAACAGAGAATAATCACCTGATCCAGTCCACTAGAAAAATTCTTGGTGCCTCTCCTCCTTTTGTCTTCCCTAGGCACACACACTTTACCAGAACGTCTTTGGATGGAGGTTTCCCTTTGGAACCTTCACGTGGTGATGTGTCCTCAGCCACCCTCCTGTCTTTTCTGGGTCCTGGGTTCAAAAACTGTTTGAGGATGACCTAATGTGCCCACACTGGCCATGTCTCTTGGAGTGTCATAAATAGTGAATGTCAGCCGTTGAGTCCTCTTCTCCCAGAAGACAAGGTGAGGTTTAGGGGTGGAGCCTCTCAGAGGAGCAGCTGGATGGCATGAATCCCCTGGAAATGAGAGGAGTCTCCTGGGATACTGTTCTATACTCTTCCTCTAAAAAGCTAATCCAGTAGGACTTAGATTTTTTTTTCTCTCACCCCTGTTATCACTCCTTAGAGACAAAATGCTGGTCAGGCAATCAGATACTGGTATTAAGGGAAGAAATAATTTCTGCCCTCTGAATTCTCTCATACTTGTGAAGGGAGAACAGCTATTCCAAAGTGCAAGGAAACACCCCCTACCCGCCACTCACCGCAGTGAGGCAGGAACCTAAAAAGCAAAATGCATTTGGGGCACAGTGGGGACACAGCACAGTTTTTTGGGGGGGAGGGTGGGCATTGAGTACTTTTCTGACCAGGATGGGGTGGGAGGGCACAGTGGGGACACAGCGCAGTTTTTTGTGGGAGGGTGGGCATTGAGTACTTCTCTGAGCAGGATGGGGTGGGAGGATTCAGGTGATGAGATGGTTTGACTTGACCCTTGAGTCAGCCACGTCCGTGTCAGTCAGTACTGCTACTCCTTGTGTTTGTCACCTTGAAAATATTTGTTCACTTATTTTAACTTCAGTTTTTCACTGATTGAAAAATACATTTTATCAGTACAGATTGAGAAATAAGAAAATATTTTCAAAAGGCCAAGAAAGAGGTGTATATCAGAAAAATATTAGATATCTAGTCATATATTTCATTTGTTAAAAATTCTTAAATGCCTTTTTTCTTCCCTGGAGGGAGTATAGTAAGTTTCACAGGTTTGTTCTTTTCTAGGGGATAGTTTCAACCCAAATTCCAGGGCTTAGCTTTGGGAATGCTACCAGGGAAAAATAGGGACACTGTCTTCCGTTATGGCTGCAGAAAAATACGTTTTCACAAGAAAGTATAGTAAATAAATTAGTGAATAACACTCACCGAAGCATCAGTTCCACCTTTGTGCCGAGCGGAGATTTTGTGACAGTAGATGGCTCTGTTTCCTGTTACCTGGATGTCCAAGTTTAATGGTAAATCTGTGGGTGGGGACTTGGCATTTTTAGATGTGTTAACATAGAAATAATTTCTTTATGAAATAATTTGTTATCATGGAAATACTTAAGTGACTTGTTTATTGTATGAAATAAATACTTATGCTTTTCCTGTTGAGGTATAAAGTGTAAGCGCCTTTACAATTTTATTCCTTCTAACAAACATAAAAACTGAGTTTGAGTGATTTTGCTGGACTCTTCAAACATTGAGTATTTTTTCATTTGAAACAACATGTGGGCCGGGCACGGTGGCTCACGTCTGTAATCCCAGCACTTGGGGAGGCCGAGGTGGGCGAATCACTTGTCAAGAGTTGGAGACCAGCCTGGCCAACGTGATAAAACCCCGTATCTCCTAAAAATACAAAAATTAGCTGGGTGTGATGGTGCACACCTGTAATCCCAGCTACTTGGGAGGCTGAGGCAGGAGAATCACTTGAACCTGGAAGGCAGAGGTTGCAGTGAGCAGAGATCATGGCACTGCACTCCAGCCCGGGTGACAGAGAAAGACTCCGTCTGAAAAAATAAAATAAAATATAAATAAAATGTGGGCTGGATGTGGTGACTCATGCTTGTAATCCCACCCCTTTGGGAGGCTGAGGCAAGAGGATCACTTGAGCCCAGGAGTTTGAGACCAGCCTAGGCAACATAGTAAGATTCTGTCTCTACAAAAAATAGAAAAAACGCCACGTTTGGTGGCACATGCCTGTAGTCCCAGCTACTTGGAAGGCTGAGGTGGGAGGATTGCTTGGGTCCAGGAGGCTGAGGTCGCAGTGAGCCATGATTGCACCACTGCAATCCAGTCTGGGTGATATTGAAACCCTGTCTCAAGAACAATATAATAATAAAGAATAATAACAATTCTTTTAAATCATAATTATTGTTTTTAAATCATAATATACATATTGATATATTAACATAACAATATTATTAAATATAATTATTATTATGGTTTAAAAAATGAATAACCTTGACTAGAGAGCAGAAACATGAGCTTAGTGACTTACAGCTAAGGCCAATCTTGAGCCTGTAGGAGGAGGCTATTGAGCCTGCAGGAGGAGGCTATTGAGCCTGTAGGAGGAGGCTATTGAGCCTGTGGGAGGAGGCTATTGAAGAGCCTGTTCCTTCTTCCTGGGGAGCCTGTCCTGCTCACACCAACCATGAAAGGAGCCCTTTATACTAACAGAAGCTATAAGGCCCTGGAGAGCTGAGGATCCACAGGCAGATGTGGCTGCTCTTGGGATAGGAGGAGGGTTGTGATGCCCTTTCTAAGGGTATAATTGTTACTGTCCCGGGACTGTTGCAGTAAAATTCTATATTTCCGGTTCCTTCCTCACACTCTCAAACTCCAGCTTCCCTTCTCCTATTTACACCATTATTAACTTATTATTTATCAAATAATTTCAAATTTAGGTTAAAAGTAACTTTATTCTAAAGGAATATTGCAATATGGAAAAGGACCAAATATAAGATCTGTAAGCATCTCAAAGGTTAGGCAGAAAAGGCCTTTCTTTCATAGGGAGGAGCAAACGTGATTAGAAAGGAGTTGGGAGGGAGAGAGCAGGATGGAGGTGGCAAAATCAGATCCGAGATCAGAGACTGTTTCACCCTGAAGTCAGCCTATTCTTAGGAAAGATGTAAAGAGGGGTTATATGTTGGCTGAGGCTAAGTAAGAGTCAGAGTTTGGGGGCCTGGAGGTAGGAGAGAAAGTTAAGCAAAGTTTGGATAAGAGATATTTTGTTCTGACTACTGAAGAGAAAAATGTTCATCTAATTGTTTATGAGGCAAAAAAAAAAAAGAATTTGCAGTTTGTGTCTGGCTTTGTGAGAGGTAAAAAAGGAAGCATCATCTAAGTCACAATGAAAAGGATGTTTCTTTGCAGTAAGCTGCTCTTGATACATGGAAATGATAGCGGATTTCTTAAATCACAGCTGTTTACCAGGGTTACCCACCCACCCTACCTTTCCCTGCCTCTTTTGCTCACCCTACACGTTTTTTCCCTTTGGCTGTTTCTGAGTTGTGTCCTTTATAATAAACTGTAAACATAAATAAAGTGATTTGCTGAGTTCTGTGAGTCGTTCTGTCCAATTATTAAACTTGGGGAGGGGGTTGTGGAAGTTTGTAGTTCATAGTAGCTCAGAAGTACAAATGGCCCTGGGGCTTGGGACAAGCATCTGTAGTGGGGGCAGTGTTGTGGGACTGAGCCCCAAACATGTGGAGTCTGCGCCGACCCCAGTGGTTCCGAATTGAGTTGCACGTTCAGTTGTGTTGGAGAATTGGTTGGTGTTCAGCAAACTTCACACATTTAGTGTCAGAAGAAAAGACATCACATGTCAGAACCTCAAACTGATTCCCAGTGACTGGTCACTGGTGAGAATTGAGACCCTGGAGGAAGGAGCATTTCACCCTGTGAGGAGGGGACAGTCAGGAGTGTGGAGCTCCCAGCATTGAATGTTGTGGCTGCTCAGGTTTTCCTCATTCACTGCCTAGGATTGAGCCACCCTGGGCTGCCTCCGCACAGTGAGGGTGATCCCCATGCTTATGAACGTGCATATATAAGATTTTTGTTTTCTTGTTTGAAAATCCAAATCCAATTAATAGATGTGATGTGGAAAAGCAAAGATAATTCTTGAAATAAATTGTTTTATGCTAAATTCAAATAATAAGAATGTGAAGAGTCATGGACTCGCCACGTGGGGAATAAAGAGGCCTTGGGCAGTTCTGGTGTGTCTCCCTGATCCCACCTGTCTTCTGCCCACAGAGGTGATCGCAGTCCTGATTTTTTTTTTTTTTTTTTTTTTTTTTTGAGGCGGAGTCTTGCTCTGTGGCCCAGACTGGAGTGCAGTGGCCGGATCTCAGCTCACTGCAAGCTCCGCCTCCCGGGTTCCCGCCATTCTCCTGTCTCAGCCTCCCGAGTAGCTGGGACTACAGGCGCCGCCACCTCGCCCGGCTAGTTTTTGTATTTTTTAGTAGAGACGGGGTTTCACCATGTTAGCCAGGATGGTCTCGATCTCCTGACCTCGTGATCCGCCCGTCTCAGCCTCCCAAAGTGCTGGGATTACAGGCTTGAGCCACCGCGCCCGGCCCTGATTCTTTTTTTATTCTTTTCTTTTCTTTTTTGAGAGGGAGTCTTGCTCTGTCGCCCAGGCTGGAGTGATCTTGACTTACTGCAAGCTCCACCTCCTGGGTTCAAACAATTCACCTGCCTCAGCCTCCTGAGTAGTTTAGATTACAGGCACCGCCACGATGCCTGGCCAGTTTTTGTATTTTAGTAGAGACAGGGTTTCACCATGTTGGTCAGGCTGGTCTTAAACTCCTGACCTCAGGTGATCTGCCTGCCTTGGCTTCCCAAAGTGCTGGGATTACAGGTGTGAGCCACTGTGCCTGGCCTCTTTTTTTATTCTTTGTGGCTTCTTTTTGTGGTTTCTTTGCCTCAATCTGTTGCACACATACTGCTGCCTGAGGGTGGGGGGGGGTCACCCAGTTTACTCACCCATTCCATTGCTTACGGGACTTGAGTTGTTTCAAGTTTGTTTTTAATGTGGTTGACGATGTTATTCTTGGTTTTGTCCCCAAGTGCTAACAGTTTATAAATGTATTACTTATTGGGAAAAAATTGCTGGGTTGTAGATGATGGATACATTCAGATTTACTAGGAACTGCCAGTGGAATGTACAGATTTGCTGCTTGACTATTCATGCCTGTGCTTTTGTTCCTTTTCAGTATTTATTCAGGCTAGATGTGGTGGCTCACACCTGTAATCTCAGTGCTTTGGGAGACTGAGGCAGGAGTTTGATACCAGCCTGGCAACATAGCAACACCCCCATCTCTACAAAAAAATAAAAAATAAACGAGGCCGGGCGCGGTGGCTCAAGCCTGTAATCCCAGCACTTTGGGAGGCCAAGACGGGCAGATCACAAGGTCAGGAGATCGAGACCATCCTGGCTAATACTGTGAAACCCCGTCTCTACTAAAAAATACAAAAAACTAGCCGGGCGAGGTGGCGGTGCCTGTAGTCCCAGCTACCCGGGGGGCTGAGGCAGGAGAATGGCCTAAACCCGGGAGGCGGAGCTTGCAGTGAGCTGAGATCCGGCCACTGCACTCCAGCCTGGGTGACAGAGCGAGACTCCGTCTCAAAAAAATAAAATAAAATAAACATGAGTTTGGCATGGCGGCACCTGCCTAGCTGCTGGGGTGGCTGAGGCAGGAGGATTGCCGGAGTCTAGGAGTTTGCGGTTGCAGTGAGCTGTCATGGAGCCGCTGCACTCCATCCTGGGTGACAGAGATACCTCATCTTTAAAAAAAATTATTCTCGTTTATTTCTGTGTGGTTATATATTGCTTCTTGCTAATTAGCATTCGCTTTGAGCATTTGTGTGTGGTCTTTCATCTTCTTTCAAATAGTTTTTCATCATTTTCTCACATTTTACCTGTTTGCATGTTTATTGCTTTTGTCGTTTGTGTGTGTGTATGTTTTTGTAAAACACACTCCAAACACTAATCCATATTCATTTGTAAAGACTGTAAATACTTTTTCCCAGGTTGCATTTTGTTTTTCACTTCATTCTACAAGTTGATGGACAGTTCTTAATTTTAGAACCGTCAAACTTGTCGGTCTTTTCTTTGGGGCTTTCTTTTCTCACATAAGAACCTGCTAGATAGGAGGGCTTGCTGAGCTCGCAGAGTTAACTCTTAGGGTCTCCCTGCCTCATCACCAGGGAACAGTCCCCACTGAAGTCAGAGTCTGGCTTCCAAGCTTGAAATATATTTAACTTTCCAAATGTGGGTTTTCATTGTGAACTGTGGGTGAAGCAGACTCCTCTTCTGAGCCAGTTGAAACGTTTGCTTTTCTTCTCTTTTAATTTCTGTATAGACTGTTGTTGCCATATAACTCTAGTTTTTCCATGTATTTCATAAATTTAGTTCTTTGTCAGTGTCTTTTTATTTTTTTGGCCGAATATGAGCAGGTTGAGGAATGGGGTTTGAGGAAGCCTTGGCTATGGGCCAGCAGCCTCCTCCCAAATTCTGGTCCAGGAAACCATCCTTTCCTTAGGTCAGGATGGCTCTGTTGGTCACTGAGTCTGTGCTTCCCTGTGCACATGCGTGATCCTGCGTTCAGGAGGAAGAAGCAGGAAGGTTTAAGGACTGCAGGAAGACAGCAGGGCCCACTGTGGAAAGCCAAGACCAAGTTTGGCTTACAGGCAAACGTCCCCTGGTTGGGGCCCTTCCCCCAGCTCTCAGGGTGGAAGCCCTGCCTGAGTAGAGCTGTAGCCAAAACCCTGGGATTCAGACCTAATTTAGTCACATGGTTGGTAGCATCCCCTGTCACTCACAGATGGAGGGGGCAGGGCCAGGAGTCCTGTACAGTCAGGGGCACTGAGTTGGGAACTGTCTAGTCAGCTGCACAGTCAGAGAGGAGGCAATCTGCCTGGGCCGCTGTCTTTGTGCCTGCCGGCTGAGCTTGTGGTCTGATCTCCGTGGCTGTTTCCTGGGCTCTAGGAGGCCCCGGGTGACTCTGCTGCGGTCTCTGTCACCTCGTGACTTGCAGGAACTGGAAGAGCCCTAGGAAGAAATTTAGGATACCCCAGAAGCCAGGAATGTGCAGAGCCAGACCTCCCAAGAAGTGGGCGAGGTGTGGGTAAAACCTGCTAGAAACGGCTGTGGCAGGACCCAGGCCGCCCTGCAGTCAGCTCCGGAGTCTGCAGCCCCTCCTGCTTGCTGGTGCAGCCTGGCCTCAGTATCCCCTGGCTGTAGGGCGGGGACTGGGTCTGCAGTGGGGACCTGGGCATCCTGCAAGGATAACAGAAGGGTCATCGGGGAGAGTCCCTGCTTGCTGGGGAAGGGTGTTCATGTGTGGCAGGAGCTTGTGGTTCCTGGGATTCTCAGTCCTCCTTTCTCCTGTCAAAAATTAAACAGAGGCACCTTTCAATTTTCAAGAGTTTGTTTGAACAAACAGTGATTCATACATCGGGGAGCACCTGGCCATGGTTTGTGAGTTGAGGGAGCACCTGGCCATGGTTTGTGAGTTGAGGGAGCACCTGGCCATGGTTTGTGAGTTGAGGGTCCACCAGAGGGGCCTGATGGGAAGGCTTTTACAGAGTGGCTGATTGGTTGCAGTTATGTAGTCCTCTTATTTGGACTATTCCGTAGATACTTGCAGAGATTAATTGGAGGTTTGTGGTTGGTTAAACCTGAATTTTCTTGTGAGTAATTTACAAGAGTTGCATTTGAGTTAGACTTCATTAATTCACAACATTATCCACTATTTGTCCTTTATTATATATTTCAAACACAGACATAGTTTTAATTGTTTATTATTTTTTCACTACGTAGTGGATGTTACTTTTTAAGATTTGCTTTTTGGTTGTGAACATTGCACGTGCAGGGGAAGCAGAGAATCATCTCCCACTCTTGCACTGTAAATGATCTAGTTGCCTGTCCTCTTTTTATCTTCCCTAAGTGCAGATACTTTATCAGAGTGTCTTTGGGGTGAGGGTTGTTTTTGGAAACTACAACGGTGATGTGGCCTCAGCCACCCTTCTGTCTTTTCATGGTCCTGGGCTTCAGAACTCCCTGGTAATGACCCAGGAGCCCACAGTGGCCATGACCTTGCAGCATCCAGGGAAGCCAGACCATGAGTCACCTCCACGGACAGGTGAGTGATGGGAGTGGAGCCTCACAGGGGGTCATCTGGAGGCCCTGGAGCTGCTGTGCCCTTCATTTAAGAAGCTCATGTCTTAGGACAATCCGAGTGTCTCTCCTCAACCCGTTTTTTATGCTTTTTGTCTTTTTGTTTCTTTTTAAATAAAAACTGGCAGGTTTATTCCACAGGGGCCCATTTTCAAGAAGCTGAAGGTGGGAGAGAAGTTTCCTCCCCTTTTCCTTTCTCCCTCATCTTATTTTCTCCACAAGGTAAAAAAAAAAAGAAAGAAATGGCCTGGAGCCTCAAACCTACCCCACAAAAAACACGAGGAAACTGAGGTTCCAAAAAGTTATAGCATTTTAATTTCACTTAGAAAAGGGGGAGGAGCCAGAGGGAAAGGGAGTCCTTGGAGTTGAGGGAGGCACCCCAAGCTGGTGGAACACCCCCTCCCCTTAACTAGCTGCCTCAAATGGGGCGGGCCTATAGCATTTAAAAACTCCGCAGCCCATTTTATAAAACCAAACAAAAAAAATCCCTTTTTCTCTGAGACCCAAATATATATAAATTATATATATGTGTGTGTGTATATGTGTATATATATACACACACACATATATAATTACACACACACATATATATATACACATGCACATGTATAATTTTTTTTTTCTGGGACAAAAAACAAATTTGGAAGCATTAAGCATTAAAGTGATTCTGAAACAAGGAAATGTGAAATTCCCTCCTTCCTTCCCCGTCATTGTGGGTTAACTAGTGCATCCTAAGCCAGGGACCAGCCCCCAGGTGATGGCAGAAGGGAAGGAAGCAAAGGGTGAGGACTCCCCATCCAATCAGCAGCCAGTATGAGTGTGGGCAGCTGTGCCAGGAAACCCACATGCACTTGGGGTTTTTCACGTGGAATGGGGTGTGGGGAAGATGCATTCCTGTGCAGTGTTCAGCCAGTTTCAAGTCAAGTGGAGGCAGGAAAGCAGGGTGACAGGCGGGGTGTGCAGAAAGGAGATGTGGGTCTTCTGGATCCCTGTGGTCAAGAAGAATCCCGCTTCCTCAGCTCCTGCACAAAGCCTTCAGTTACTTCCTCTGTGACTTTGTGCATTGTTCCTCATCTCTTTCAGAGTCTCCTGTTTCACTCTTTCCAGGTGTGCATTATCACTGGAGCTGGGCATACAGGCTCAACCCCAGTTTTTATTCCTGGGAGAGACACTGGTGTCATCCAATCCAGTGCTGGTATTTTGAGGGAAAGACAGAAATGATTCCTGCCCTCTGGATTCTTTCACACTTGTGAAGGGAGAAAAACAACCTTTAAAGAACAAGAAAATTTCTTCCCAGTGTTGCGGGAAATCAGGGACCCGAACAGAGGGACGGGCTGAAGCCGTGGCAGAAGAACGTAAATTGTGAAGATTTCATGGACATTTATTAGTTCCCCAAATTAATACTTTTATAATTTCTTAGCGCCTGTCTTTGCTGCAGTCTCTGAACATAAATTGTGAAGATTTCATGGACATTTATCACTTCCCCAATCAATATTCTTGTGATTTCCTATGCCTGTCTTTAATCTCTTAATCCTATCATCTTCATAAGCTGAGGATGTGTGTCGCCTCAGGACCCTGTGATGATTGCATTAACTGCACAAATTGTTTAAACAATATGAAATCTGGGCACCTTGAAGAGAGACCAGGATAACAGCGATCAATGTTCAGGGAACAAGGGAGATAACCATTAGGTCAGGCTGCCTGAGAGCTGGGCGGAACAGAGCCATATTTCTCTTCTTTCAAAAGCAAATAGGCGAAATACCGCTGAATTCTTTTTCTCAGCAAGGAACAGCCCTGAGAAAGAGAATGCGTTCCTAGGGGGAGGTCTCTAAAATGGCTGCTCTGGGAACGTCTGTCTTTTATGGTTGCAGATAAGGGATGAAATAAGCCCGGGGTCTTCCATAGCGCTCCCAGGCCTATTAGGACAAGGACATTCCTGCCTAATAAATTTTAGTCAGACTGGTTGTCTGCTCTCAAGCCCTGTCTCCTGATAAGATGGTATCAGTGACAATGTGCGCCCAGTGGGACACGAAGCTTCATTAGCATTTTTAATTTTGCCGCAGTCCTGTGATCTCGCCCTGCCTCCATTTGCCTTGTAATATTTTATTCCCTTGTGAAGCATGTGATCTCTGTGACCCACACCCTATTTGCACACTCTCTCCCCTTTGAAAATCATTAATAAAAACCTGCTGGTTTTGCGGCTTGGGGCCATCACAGAACCTGCCAACATGTGATGTCTCCCCCGGACACCCAGCTTTAAAATTTCTCTCTTTTGTACTCTTTCCCTTTATTTCTCAGACCAGCCGACACTTAGGGAAAATAGAAAAGGACTCACGTTGAATTATCAGGGGTGGGTTCCGCTGATACCCGGGAAGATAACACAAAAACCTGCCAAGCAAACTGTACCTTAGGCACACAGTGGGCCACAGCGCAGTGCACTGGGAAGGTGGTCTTGAGTACCTAGTCTCCGAGGAGGAGAACGGGACCAGAGAATCTCCTGTTTTAGACATGGTCTTACTTGACATGTGAGTCAAACGTGCCTGTGTTCCAGTGAGCACTGCTCCTTCCTGGGCTGTCCTCTTGCAAAGATTTGTTCATTTATTGGTGCCTTAGATAAATGTGAAGTGTATTTCATCAACAGAGCTTTATAGATAAAATATTTACAAAGAGGCAAAGAAAGAAGTGGATTTAAAACATCTACATTTGTATGTGGGTATTTTATATACACATATGTCAATATTTTAAATCCACTTTATATATATATAGTTTTTTTAATTAGAAAAAATTGTTTTAATGTTATATCAATAAATTTGGGGTAGCAGGTGGTTTTTGGTTACAAGGATAAGCTGTTTAGTGGGGATTTCTGAGATTTTGGTCCTGTCACCTGATCAGTGTATGCTCTACCCAGTATGTAGTCTTTTGTCCTTCACCCCCTCCCACCCTTACCCCCAAATCATCAAGGTCCATTGTATCATTCTTATGCCTTTGTGTCCTCATAGCTTAGCTCCCCCTTATAAGTGAGAACATAGAACATATGGTTTTCCATTCCTGAGTTACTTCACTTAGAATAATGGCCTCCAACTCCATCCAAGTTGCTGCAAAGCCCATTATTTCATTCCTTTTTTTTTTTTTTTTTTTTTTGAGGCAGAGTCTCACTCTGTCGCCGGCGCTGGAGTGCAGTGGCCGGATCTCAGCTCACTGCAAGCTCCGCCTCCCGAGTTCACGCCATTCTCCTGCCTCAGCCTCCCGAGTAGCTGGGACTACAGGCGCCCGCCACTTCGCCCGGCTAGTTTTTGTATTTTTAGTAGAGACGGGGTTTCACCATGTTAGCCAGGATGGTCTCGATCTCCTGACCTCGTGATCCGCCCGTCTTGGCCTCCCAAAGTGCTGGGATTACAGGCTTGAGCCACCGCGCCCGGCCTATTTCATTCCTTTTTATGGCTGAGTAGTATCCACCACATTTTCCTGATCCACTCATTGGTTGATGGGCATTTCGGGTTTATTCCATGTTTTTGCAGTTGCAAATTGTGCTGCTATAAACGTGTGTGCAAGTGTTTTTTTCTTGCTTTCTCTTTTTTTTAAAAATTGAGATGGAGTCTCACTCTGTCACCCAGGATGTAGTGCAGTGGCACCATCTCAGCTCACTACAACCTTCCGTCGCCTGGGTTCAAGGAATTCTCATGCCTCGGCCTCCTAGTAGCTGGGACTACAGGCATGCACCACCACGCCCGGCTATTTTTTTTTTTTTTTTTTTTTGTATTTTTAGTAGAGACAGGATTTTGCCATGTTGGCCAGTCTGGTATCGAACTCCTGACCTCAGGTTATCCACCTGCCTCAACCTCCCAAAGTGCTGGGATTACAGGTGTGAGCCACTGTGCCCAGCCATGTTTTTGTCATATAATGACTTCTTTTCCTTTGGGTACATACCCAGTAGTGGGATTGCTGGATTGAATGGTAGTTCTACTTTTAGTTCTTTAAGGAATCTTTATACTGTTTTCCATAGCAGTTGTACTAGTTTACACTCCCATCAGCAGTGTAGAGGATTTTCCTTTTCACCACATCCACACCAGCATCCTGGCATCTATTATTTTTTATTTTATGATTACGGCCATTCTTACAGGAGTAAGGTGGTATCTCATTGTGGTTTTAATTTGCGTTTCCCTGATAATTAGTGATATTAAGCATTTTTTTCATATTAATTGGTCATTTGTATATCTTCTTTTGAGAATTGTCTATTCATGTCCTTTGCCTTTTTTTTTTTTTGAGACAGAGTCTTCCTCTGCCAGGCTGGAGTGCATGATCTTGGCTCACTATAACCTCCACCTCCCGGGTTCAAGCCATTCTCCTGGCTCAGCCTCCCAAATAGCTGGGATTACAGGCACCCACTACCACGCCCAGCTAACTTTTGTATTTTTAATAGAGTCGGGGTTTCACCATGTTGGCCAGGATGGTCTCGATCTCCTGACCTTGTGATCCACCCGCCTCGGCCTCCCAAAGCACTGGGGTTACAGGCGTGAGCCACTGCGCCCGGCCCTTTGCCTACTTTTTTGATGGAATTTTTTCTTGCTGATTTGTTTGAGTTTTTTGTAAGTTCTGGTTATTAGTCCTTTGTAGGATGCATAGTTTGTGAAGATTTTCTCCCACTCTGTGGGTTATCTGTTTACTCTGCTGATGATTTCTTTTGCTGTGCAAAAGCTTTTTAATTTAAGTAGGTACCATTTGTTTATTATTGTTTTTGTGAATTTGCTTTTGGGTCTTGGTCATGAATTCTTTGCCTAAGCCAAAGTTTAGAAGAGTTTTTTTGATATATTTTCATTCCTCTGAGCATATGTAGTAATTTTTTGAGGTCTCTTCTTTTGGGTAATTTCAAACGAAATTCTAGGGCTTTTAATCAGGAATCATACCAGGGAAGAGAAATAGGAAAAATCTCTCTTCCTTTATGGTTACAAAAAGTGAATATATTTTCCACACACAAAAGTGTGGTACATAAATTGGTGAATTACAAAAATTAACCAAAATATCAGTTTATTTCTTGCAGGATGAAGAATTTGTTAGAGTGGATAAGTCTGTGCTATTTTCTGTTGCCTGCATTTGGCACATTAATGCTAAATCTGTACAACAACCTTGCCCGATCACTGTGCCCAGGATTTCCAATACTGTGTTGAATGGCAGTGATAAAAGCAGGTGTTCTCTACAGCTCTTTCCTGATCTTGGGAGAAAAGGGTTTTTTGCTTGTTTGTTTCGGTATTTCAGCATTGATGGTGATGTTAGTGCTGGTTTTTCATATTATAGTTTCCTTTTAGTCCTAGTTTATTGTGTTTTTATCATGAATGGATCTTAATAATTTGCCAAATACTTTTCCTGCATCAGTTGCAATAGTTAAGATATTTCAGTCATTTTGCTAATGTTATGTATTACACTGATTGATTTTTCATATATCGAACCATTTTATTTTAGGAATAAATCTCACTTGGTTTTGGTGCATAATCCTTTTACTATGATGCTAAATATGGTTAGTACTTAAGTGAGGATTTCTGCATTAAGTACTTAAGTGAGGATTTCTGCGTTAGTACTTAAGTGAAGAGTTCTGCGTTAGTAGTTATAACTGTACTTTATATAACTATTTTATAGTTACTTCTGTAGCTTTTGTAGTGTCTTTGTCCATCTTTAGTGTAAGTGTAATTTTTTGGCCTCATAGACTGAGTTTAGAAGTGTTGCTTTCTCTTCATTTTTTTTGGAAGAGTTTGAGGAGGCTTGGTGTTAATTTTTTTTTATTTTTTTGAGATGGAGTCTTGCTCTGTCGCCCAGGCTGCAGTGCAGTGGCACAATTTCGGCTCACTGCAACCTCCGTCTCCCAGGTTCACGCCATTCTCCTGCCTCAGCCTCCCAAGTAGCTGGGACTACAGGTGCCCACCACCAGGCCCAGCAAATTTTCTTTTTTATTTTTAGTAGAGACAGGGTTTTACCATGTTAGCCAGGATGGTCTTGATCTCCTGACCTCATGATCTGCCTGCCTCAGCCTCCCAAAGTGCTAGGATTACAGGCATGAGCCACCGCTCCCAGGTATTAATTTTTTTAATGTTCAATAGATGTTGTCAGTAAAACAATTTGGTCTTGGGTTTTTGTAATTTAGGGTTCTGATTACTACGTCAATGTCATATAACTGTGAGTCTGTTTAGATTTTCTACTTCTTCATGATTCAGTCTTGGTACACTGTGTTTCTAGACGTTCGTTCACCTCATCAATGTTATCCAGCTTGCTGGTGTGCCCTTAGAGACGTTTTACAGAAGATTTAAGACACAGATTTGTTTTATATGTGTTTTACTCTTCTTGTATATGTATTCTGCTTGTTTTGTAAATGTTTGTTTTAGGTTCAGGGGTACATGTACACAATAGTAAATACATGGAATCAACCTAAATGCCCATGAACAGTAGACTGGACAAAGAAAATGTGGTGTATACACATTTGTGAACAATGCTGCAGTGAACCTATGCATGTGCATTTCTTTATGGTAGAATGATTTCTATTTCTTTGGATATATACTCAATAAATGGGATTGCTGGGTTGATGGGAGTTCTGTTTTAATTTCTTTAAGAAATCGCCACAGTGCTTTCCAAAATGAGTGAACTGAATTCCCACCAGCAGTGTATAAGCATTCCCTTTTCTCCACAACCTTACCAGCATCTGTTTTTTTTTGTTTTGTTTTATTTTCTTTTCACTTTATTATTTTTTTTGAGGCAGTGTCTTGTTCTGCCCAGGCTGGAGTTCAGTGGCATGATCTCGGCTCACTGCAGCCTCTGCCTCCTGGGCTCAAGCAGTCATCCCACCTCAGCCTCACGAGTAACTGGGACTATGGGCAGGTGCTAACAGGCCCGGCTAATTTTTTTATTGTTTCGTAGAGACACTATCTCACTACACTATATTGTCCAAGCTGGTCTGGAACTCCTGGGCTATTTATATGTGTAGATTTGATCTTGTTATTGTGTCATTAGCTAGTTATTATGCAGACTTGTTTGAATGGTTGTTTTATAGTGTCACTAGTCTATGTACTTAAGTGTGTTTTTGTGGTGGCTGGTAATGGTCTTTCCATATTTAGCACTCCCTTTAGGACCTCTTATAAGGCAGATCTAGTGGTAACAAATTATCTTAGTAGCTGCTTGTCTGAAAATGATCTTATTTCTCCTTCGCTTATGAAGCTTATTTTGGCTGGATGAGAAATTCATGGTTGGAATTGCTTTTCCTTAAGAATGCCGAATATAAACCCTGATAAGGCACAATACATTTTCTGGACATTAGAGAAATATTACTGGACTGTAGATTGTGATAAAGTTCAAATGACTGGAAATAGCAATGGTGTCTATCCACTGCCTTGGCCTTCATTTCTGCGTATTTATTTGGTGTGGTAATCACCACTTGAGATGGTCTAATTTTCATTCTTCTAAAGAATGTGAACTGTAATCTATATGCCATATGATTTGGCTATTTTATTACCAAGGAAATGGATCTCTTTCCATAAATGGTCTTTTATCTTGTTATGTGTCTTTTGCTTATTTTTTCCCCATTTTTAAATCATGTTTTCATTCATTTTTACTGTGCACACTAATTTATTTTATATTACATGTATTGCAGATTTTTATTTTGCTGTTTTTTGTCTTTTAATTCCCCTAATTTTAATATATTAGAATTTGTCAGTCTCTGTTGTTTGCTCCTTTTCTCCTATTCATTTGTCAGAAGAAACCTTGTCTGTGACTTCTGCAAGCGGGCTATTTGTACTTCTTACGTTTGAATATACAACAAATTGATTATTGTCCACCTAATAGAGGGCAATGCAATCCATTTTTTTTCCAATTAAATAACAGCTTTGTTCCATGTTTAAAGTGCTTGATAGTTCCTTCACTGTCCTGCAATGCCTCCTCTGTTATTAGTCAACTTTCCATATCAATTTCAGCTCATTAAAGACTATATGCCTTTCTCTTGGCCTAGTTCTTTATCCTCTGCTTATACTACACTGCCCTGAATATTACATTTGAAAATCATTGATGTATATTAGGCAAGCCATCATACTGTTATTCAGAAGACTTTGATGGTTGTTAAGCGTTTATTATTTCTGTAGGTTTTGAAAAGTAGTTTCTGCTGAACTGCTAGAAAGTCTGTTTCAGGCATCTACAAAATTTTACATGAATATCATTTGTAAGAGGTGACATCTAGATGACATTGAGCTTTTTTCTTTGAACACATACCTTTTCACTTATTCCATTCTGCTTTGACATTTTTCAATAGAAATTGTAAAATAATTATTTTTAGATTATTGAATGTTGATTATTAGTGTTAATTACCTCTTGATTAAATTTGGGCTTGAGTGAACCACTTCTAAGCTTCTACACGTTTTCTCTTGGTGTAACCACATGGCCTGGGCTCAATTTCCCAATTAAAAAGTTGTGACATCATATGTGAGATATTGTCTCCCAGGGAAGCTCATCAGATACTGAGTGCTCACAGTGTGTTTTTGTTTGTTTATTGAGGCTGATCCCTGAGGCACCACTGCTACAGTAAAACAAAATAATAGACTTTTGGAAGGAAAACAGGAGTTTAGCAAATTCCAGATTGTTTAAATAAACTATTTAGCAACAGTGAGCCACTTTTATCACTTAGGTTGTTGGGATGCCTCTTAAAATGTAAGTGCCCTGATACCAGCAAAGTTTGAACTCTGTAGCAGGTATTTCTAAGGATAAGTAATCTTGTGACTGCTAATATTAACTCTCTTCTGCACACCAGATAATAAGACTTTGTTATGATATGTGCTACAGGTATATTCTATAAAGAAAAATCATAACAGCAAATATTATTCCCTGGACCCACCAACAAGAAGGGTGTTCCTTCTCTGCTGCTGCCTTGCTGAATAATTCAACTTTAGCATAAGAACTGCTGGCTGGGTGCGGTGGCTCACGCCTTTAATCCCAGCACAGACAGGCGGATCACGAGGTCAAGAGATTGAGGCCATCCTGGCCAACATGGTGAAACCTCGTCTCTACTAAAAATACAAAAATTAGCTGAGCATTGTGATGCGTGCCTCTAGTCCCAGCTACTTGAGAGACAGAGGCAGGAGAATCACTTGAGCCCGGGAGGCAGAGATTGCAGTGAGCTGAGATCGCGCCACTGCACTCCAGCCTGACAACAGAGTGAGACTCCATCTCAAAAAAAGAAAAAAAAAAAAAAAAGGACTGCTGTGTGGGAGAAAGTAAGTGTAGACGGAGTCATAGTTCTAGGGACCAAATTGTGGAATCAGTGTTCACCACAGAATCAGGTTAACATCTTATGAATTGACTACAGATTTCCAGTGCTTTCAGTCTCATCCATCTCTACAAAAATGTGAAATGTTTTAGAACTCGGTTGCCTTTGAGGATGTGGCTGTGAACTTCACCCAGGAGGAGTGGGCTTTGTTGGATCCTTCCCAGAAGAACCTCTATAGAGATGTGATGCAGGAAACCTTCAGGAATCTGGCTTCCATAGGTAAGAGTCACAGTATTTCTTTACTTACTCAATCAGAGAATAAGTGTTTTATGGTTTGCAATGTCATTCCATGATTTGGAATATGCAAAGGGAACACGTTGATGAATGAATGAGGCATGGACCCAGCATGCAGTGACTCTTGTTTCTTAGTTTGTTTTTTAATTGTTCTAACAAGACCTGATTCTGGGTAATTTACAAAAATAGTTTTATAATGATTTATGATTCTAGTGGCTAGAAAGTCCAGGTTTGTGTCTGGTAAGGACCTGGTACTACTTCAGCTCAGGGCATGAAGCAGAAGCGAGTGGGCATCTGCAAAGGGATCACACAGTGAGAAAACAAGAGTAATGCTTGGCAGCTGAACTTGCTTTTGTGACAACCTGCCCTCTGGCAGCTCATTCAGTCTTGCAAGAGTGAGAGAAACCATGCATTCCCAAGCAAGGACATTAATCTGTTAATAAGGAACCTGTACCCATAACACGAATGACGTTGCCACATTGGTGACCAAATGACAGCATTCACTTTGGTGGGTACAAACCATATCCCCAACATGGCACCTAGAATCTGTAATTTTTCTATCATTTCAAATAATTTGTAATCTATTTCTGGGTCTACATTTTAGGAAACAAAGGGAAAGACCAGAGCATTGAAGATCAGTACAAAAATTCTTCAAGAAATCTAAGGTAATTTGCACTCATAAAAGGAAGCAGTCCCCTTTGGGGACAATTGTAGTATATAATCATATGTTTAAAGCAAACAAGGCCAGGCATGGTGGCTCACACCTGTAATCCCAGCACTCTGGGATGCTGAGGTGGGTGGATCACCTGAGGTCAGGAGTTTGAGACCAGCCTGACCAACATGGCGAAAGCCCATCTCTACTAAAAATACAAAATTAGCCTGGTGTGATGGCGCATGCCTGTAATCCCTGCTATTTGGGAGGCTGAGGCAGGAGAATCACTTGAACCTGGGAGGCGGAGGTTGCAACAAGCCGAGGTTGCGCCATTGCACTCCAACCAGGGAAACGAGCAAAACACCATCTCAGGGAAAAAAATAACCAAGCAAACAAAATAAATTAAAGACAACATCAGTTTATTCCCAAAGTTTTTACCAAAAATACATACGTCAATGTAACATAGATGTTAAGTGTTTGCAAAATAGTTCACTTGAAAACAGTATTGTTTTAGTCTACTTGCATTGCTATAAAGGAGTATCTAGGCTGAGTAATTTGTAATGAAGTGTTTTATTTGGCTAATGGTTCTGCAGGCTTTATCAGAAGCATAGAGCCAGCATCTGCTTTTGATGAGGACCTCAGAAAGCTTCCAGTCATGGCAGAAGGGGAAGGGGAGCTGACGTGTCACATGGGGAGAGAAGGAGCAAGAGAGAAAGGAAGTGCCACAGTTTTTGTTTTTTGTTGTTTTGTTTTTTTGAGATGGAGTCTCACTCTGGTGTCCAGACTGGAGTGCAGTGGTGCAACCTTGGCTCACTGCAACCTCTGCCTCCCAGGTTCGAGCAGTTCTCTGGCCTCAGCCTCCCAAGTATCTGGGATTACAGGCACACACCACTACACCCAGCTAATTTTTGTATTTTTAGTAGAGGCAGCATTTCACCATGTTGGCCAGGCTGTTCTTGAACTCCTGACCTCAAGTGATCTGCCCACCTTGGCCTCCCAAAGTGCTGGGATTACAGGCATGAGCCACCGCACCCGGCTATTTTTTTTTTGAGACGGAGTCTCGCTCTGTCGCCCAGGCTGGAGTGCAGTGGCCGGATCTCAGCTCACTGCAAGCTCCGCCTCCCGGGTTCACGCCATTCTCCTGCCTCAGCCCCCCGAGTAGCTGGGACTACAGGTGCCCGCCACCTCGCCCGGCTAGTTTTTTGTATTTTTTAGTAGAGACGGGGTTTCACCATGTTAGCCAGGATGGTCTCGATCTCCTGACCTTGTGATCCGCCCGTCTTGGCCTCCCAAAGTGCTGGGAGTACAGGCGTGAGCCACCGCACCCGGCCATTTTTTTTTTTAAAGCAATCGGATCTTTCAGGAACTAATAGAGTGAGAAGTCACTCCTTATGTGGAATCTGCTCCCATGACCCAAACACCTCACACCAGGTCACACCTCCCACATGAGGATCACATTTCAGCATGAAATTGGAAGGGAGTAAATGCTCAAACTGTATTCAATACTAAGAAACTGCATATAAGAATGTTACTGTTTTGTTAATAGCTATAGGGGAGGGAACTATGCTGTAGACTCATCAATCCATTTATGTTCAGTTTGTTTATGTTAGAAAACCACTTTCTTTTTTTTTTTTTTTTTTTTTTTGAGGCAGAGTCTCACTCTGTCGCCGGGGCTGGAGTGCAGTGGCCGGATCTCAGCTCACTGCAAGCTCCGCCTCCCGGGTTTACGCCATTCTCCTGCCTCAGCCTCCTGAGTAGCTGGGACTACAGGCGCCCGCCACTTCGCCCGGCTAGTTTTTGTATTTTTAGTAGAGACGGGGTTTCACCGTGTTAGCCAGGATGGTCTCGATCTCCTGACCTCGTGATCCGCCCGTCTCGGCCTCCCAAAGTGCTGGGATTACAGGCTTGAGCCACCGCGCCCGGCCTAGAAAACCACTTTCTAACTTAAGTGCACTTTCTCTGATATTGGTAGCAGTGTAAGTTCAGACTTAGTAATAAAAGAAAATAACTAATAAGCCATTAATGATGGGGTTGTCATTTTTCGTAGAAGTCATATGATAGACATACTATGTAAAATTAAGTCAGTCAGTGTAGAAAAACCTTCAGATGCCAAATTTTAATCTGAACAAAATAATTCCTACTGGAGTAAAACCACGTGAATGCAGTGCGTGTGAAAAATTCTTCGTACGTCATTCATCCCTTCATAGACACATCATCTCTCACTCTGGAAACAACCCGTATGGGTGTGAGGAATGCAGAAAGAAGCAATATACATGTAAACAATGTCAGAAAACTTCCCTTTCTGTCACAAGGGTTCAAAGAGACACAGTAATGCACACTGGAAATGGACATTATAGTTGTACAATATGTGAGAAAGTTTTTAATATTCCCAGTTCATTTCAGATGCATCAGAGAAATCACACTGGAGAGAAACCCTATGAATGTATGGAATGTGGGAAAGCCTTAGGTTTTTCCCGTTCTCTTAATAGACATAAAAGGATTCACACGGGAGAAAAACGCTATGAATGTAAGCAGTGTGGGAAAGCCTTCAGTCGTTCCAGTCACCTTCGAGACCATGAGAGGACTCACACTGGAGAGAAACCCTATGAATGTCAGCACTGTGGGAAAGCCTTCCGTTATTCCAATTGCCTTCACTACCATGAGAGAACTCACACTGGAGAGAAACCTTACGTGTGCCTGGAATGTGGCAAAGCGTTCAGTTGTCTCAGTTCCTTGCAAGGACATATCAAGGCTCATGCTGGTGAAGAACCCTATCCGTGTAAGCAGTGTGGGAAAGCCTTCAGATATGCCAGTTCCCTTCAGAAACATGAGAAAACTCATATTGCACAGAAGCCCTATGTGTGTCACAGTTGTGGTAAAGGCTTCAGATGTTCCAGTTCCCTTCGTGACCATGAAAGGACTCATACTGGAGAGAAACCCTATGAATGTCAGAAATGTGGTAAAGCCTTTAGTCGTGCTAGTACTCTTTGGAAGCATAAAAAAAGTCATACGGGAGAAAAGCCCTATAAATGTAAAAAAATATAAAGGCTTTAATCACTACAGTTTTTGTCAAAAACATGAACGATCACATACTTGAGAGAAACTCTGAATGTAAAGTGTACGAAAGTACTTAATTTCCCCAGATTTCTTCAAATACATGAAAGGAACCAAACTGGAGCTAAACCCTGTGACTATAAGCAATAATGTAAAGCATTCAATTTTCCATTTCTTTTTGAAAACTTGAAAGGACTCACTGAAGAAAATCCGTATGAATGTATAAAATGTGGTAAGGCCTGCAGTTGTTCCAGTGGTATCTGATGGTATAAAATAACTCATTCTAGAGAAAAACTTTATGAATGTATTGAATGTGGGAATGCCTTCATTTATCCTATAACTCACTCAGAGACACATGGTAACACATACTGCAGTTTGACCTTACAAAGAAAAGAATGCCCACCAGATTGAAACCCTGGTAGTTTGGGAAATACAGAAAATTCTGAATTTTAACAATTACTTTAAAAGTCGTGTGAAAACTCCCACTGGAAATAAATCCTGTAAATGTAAGTATTACGCAAAACCTTATGTAAAATAATTATAGTACAGTTCTCAAGAAAATTCACTATGTGAATGAGATGTTTTAGGAGCTATGAATAAATTGAATGTATCAGTTGCTAATTTTTAAAGAGAGTCTCTAGAATATAGATTTTCACTTCTTTTGAAAAAAAAAAAAACATTGAGGCAAGACTTCTTTTTTTTTTTTTTTTTTTTTGAGATGAAGTCTCACTGTCGCCCAGGCTGGAGTGCAGTGGCACAATCTCGGCTCATGGCAAGCTCCACCTCTCAGGTTCACACCATTCTCCTGCCTCAGCCTCCTGAGTAGCTGGGACTACAGGCGCCGCCACCACAGCTGGCTAATATTTTGTATTTTTAGTAGAGACGGGGTTCCACCGTGTTAGCCAGGATGGTCTTGATCTCCTGACCTCGTGATCCACCCGCCTCGGCCTCCCAAAGTGCTGGGATTACAGGCGTGAGCCACTGCGCCCGGCTGAGGCAAGACTTCTGTAAGTAATCTTCAAGCAGTAGTACAAGTTAATATGTGTTCTTCTTTTTTAAGCTGGTAAATAAATTTCCTTTTTCTCCCCATTTTAAAGTATGTTGGTTATATGGGTAAATTGAAATGTATTTCTTTTCCTTTTTTATCTTGCATAGCCATTTTAAAAAATATGTTTTAAATATTTAAAATATAAAATATTTTAAAAATATTTTTAAAAAATTTTTGTGGGTTACATAGTAGATGTGTGAAATGTGTAACATGTATGTAGGTTTAACTTCTGTATAGTTAATTATTTTGTTATTAATTGATAAATGAGTCTATTTTCTTTGCTAATAGAGTTGCTGTCCATTTGTAAGTATGTAAAGTTTATTATAGAGTATATTCTCACGTGAATTATTATTTTCATCTGTTGTTCTTTACATTGTCATTATTTTTGGCTATTTGCACCGGTCACATTGGTTTAAGGAGAGAGACCTGTGATCGAACAGTGTCTTGTGTCTCATCTGAGAAAGAAAGCATCCAGTCTTACCATCATGTATGATGTTAGCTGAGGATTTTTAAAATAAATTCCTTAAAGTAGATTGAGAAAGTTTCCTGCTGTCCATTATTATTGAATATTTCATTGTCAAGTATTGTTGAAGTTTTTCTCATGGTTTTTGTGCATCTATTGGAATGATCTTGTGGTTTCTGAAATTTATTCTGTTAACATGGTGTATTACATTAATTGACTTTCTAAAGTAAGAGATTGGGTCTAACTTTGTCACCCAGGCTGGTCTCAAACTCCTAGGTTCAAGTGATTCTCCTGCCTTGCCCTCTCAAAGTGTTGGGATTACAGATGTGAGCCACTGTGCCCAGCCAAATTGACTTTTACATGCAAAAACAACATTGCTTTTTTGGGGGATTAAATCTCTCTTGGTAATGAAGTATAAGTCGTTTTATGTGTTGGTAAATTCAGTTTTGTAGTATCTTTTGAGACTTTTTGCATCTATATTGAATGAAATTTGGGTACCGTAGCGTAGTTGATAGTGGTGTATACTATATAGTATACTGTATAGTACTATATAGTATTATTTCGTATATATGTAGTTTATTCATTCTCACGCTGCTATGAAGAAATTCCTGAGACTGGGCAATTTACAAAGGAAAGAAGTTTAATTGACTCACAGTTCAGCATGGTAGGGAGCCCTCAGGAAACTTACAATCCTGGCAGAAGGTGAAGGGGAAGCAAGGCACCTTCACAAATTCACAAGGTGGCAGGAAGGAGAAGTACAAGCAGAGAAAATGCCGGATGCTTATAAAACCATCAGATCTCATGAGACTCACTCATGATGAGAACAGCATGGGGGAAACCATCCCCATGATTCAGTTACCTCCACCTGGTCTTGCCCTTGACATGTGGGGATTATTACATGTCAAGGTGAGATTTGGGTGGGGACACGGAGCCAAACTATATCTGTGTGTGTGTCACACATGTGCGTGTACAAGGAGACATCCACTCTGGGGAGAATTATGTATCTCAGACAGTTGCCTGACAAGTGATTGTTGTGTAGGAAAACTTAGTGACCTTGTGTTTTCTGTGCTGCTTTTTCTCTTGCTGCCGTTATGTGCACTCTTCTGATGAGGTGCATATCCATAGTTTCTCATGGTTTAGGTGCAGATGAGCAAAGAGAAGGGAAATAATCATTTTATATTATCCCCTCCCAAAGTATGGGAGAGTACCCCTCCCAATAGTAAACTCCTAGCCAAAGTGTGGGCTTTCCTTAGCATTGCTGCTCACCAGCATTCTCCTGTGACCACAAGGCTTGATGAACTTAGACAAAATGACCTTCTTATGGACGCTAACTTCAGCAAGATATAGTAGACCTCACTGGAGGCTTAGGTGATCTTCTCCACCGTGGGTTGCCAGGCTTCTGAACTCTTTCCCTTAACCACACAGATGGTCTACACTGTCTGTTACCAGGTAGCGATAGTACCTGAAACCTGTAACTTTACATGAGTAGAAATCCAAAATGTTATAAGGCAATTGTTATAGCGAGAAAGGAGAAGGCTAGTTATGTGATGTGCTCACATCCAAAAATCTAATAGCAGATGACTCACCAATCATAATAGAGCATGTCAGTTAAAGGCACTCCGTGACTTCAGTCCAGACAGGATCAAGTCCCCACTCTACTCCTGTCCAGTGTCTGAATTTAGACAAATCACTTACCCTCTCCATGTTTAAGTTTTCATCCTGATAATGGCAGCACCTACCTCATAGATTTGTGAAGAATAGAAAGTTACTACATGGCTGCTCATCATAACAGTGATGAATACATTGCAGCAACACTTTAAATGGTGTACAACAAGTAATGTGTGAATTTACTAGGGTACCCACATCCTTGCCAACACATGGTATTTTCTTTTTCTTCTTCTTCTTTTTTTTTTTTTTTTGAGATGGAGCCTCGCTCTGTCGCCCAGGCTGGAGTGCAGTGGTGCCATCCTGGCTCACTGCAAGCTCTGCCTCCCGGGTTTACGCCATTCTCCT
Organism: Rhinopithecus roxellana; assembly: GCF_007565055.1. Lineage (NCBI taxonomy): Eukaryota > Metazoa > Chordata > Mammalia > Primates > Cercopithecidae > Rhinopithecus > Rhinopithecus roxellana. Next base: position 111,643,020 of record NC_044556.1, on the reverse strand, counting down.
GCCTCAGCCTCCCGAGTAGCTGGGACTACAGGCACCCACCACCGCACCCGGCTAATTTTTTGTATTTTTAGTAGAGACGGGGTTTCACCGTGTTAGCCAGGATGGTCTCGATCTCCTGACCTCGTGATCCACCCATCGCAGCCTCCCAAAGTGCTGGGATGACAGGCATGAGCCACCGTGCCCAGCCTAACACATGGTATTTTCTGTCATTTTCATTTAGTCTTCTGGTTGCTGTGTGATGGTCTCAGGCTTTATCTACATTTCTCTGATTGCTAACAGACTTGAACATTTCAGCACACTTTTTAGTTATTGAATAACCTCTATTTTGAAGACTTATTTTGCTTATCTCCCACTATTTTAAGGGTCTCTTTTTCTTGATTTATGGTAGTTCTTTACATGAAGCTGGGTAAGAGTCCTTTCTTTGGTGTTCCTCTCAGTCTCTCTTTCTGTATTTTGATAAGCTCTTAATTTTAATAAATTGTATTTGTTATTTTCCGCAGTATATTAAATATTTTTTATTTAAGAAATATTTCTCTTATTAAGGCCACAGAGATTTTGTTTTTTAAATGAGGATGTATATTTAAAATTTTATTTTGCAATTCATTCAGAATTTAGTGTTTTTGTGGCTAGGAATTCCGTTTTTTCCAGTAAACTAACAAAATATAATTTATTCTGTATTTTGATAAGTTGTTAATTGTAATAGAATGTTATTTGTTCTTTCCCCCAGCATATTAAATTTTTTTGTTTTATTTAAGAAATCTTTCTCTAATTTAAGGCCACAGAAATTTTGTTTTTGTCTTTTTAATCAGGATGTATATTTAAAATTTGATTTAGCAGTTTATTCAGAATTGAGATTTTTTTTTGTGGCCAGGAATTTTTTTCCAATAAGCTAACAAAATATAATTAATTCTTTTTTATTTGCTGTCACCTGTCATTGTCTCACCCAAGTTAATATCATCTCACCCTCAGAGCTGGCTTTTCGGTGAAGACGTATAATCCTGCTCCTTTCTTTGTCTTTCAGTTCTCAGCAGCCCCACAGCACCAGAGTCATTGGTTTGAAATAACTCATTGGTTTTGGTCAGAAATCTTCAGTGGGCCTTTTTTGCTCAATGGATAAATTATTTTCATATTTTATTTATTTGTATGTTTAATTTTAAAATATTAGTTGACAGATAATATTGGATATATTCAAGCTATCTCCAAAGACACATTGTGTGGTAATTGATACAAAATCAATGTCTGCCATGACTTAAAAGTTTGTCCTCCACCTAAATTCGTGTTGAAACTTTAAACTCCAAAACAGTAATATTAAGAAGTGGGGCCTTTAGCGGGTGGTGAGGTCATAAAGGCTGTGCCCTCATCATTGAGATTAATGACTTCATCAGAGGACTTGAGGGAGTGAGTTCTGCCCTTTCTGACCTTCTGCTATCTGTGAACGTAACATTCAGGGAGTCATCTTGAAGGCAGAGAGCAAGGTCCTCACCAGAGCCAATCTGCCGATGGCTGGATTTTGCACTTCCCAGCCTATATAACTGTGAGCGATGAATGTACGTCATGTATAAACTACCTAGTCAGGTATTTTGTTAAAGCAGCAGGAATGGACTGAGACAACATCTGTTGCCACCCGTGCCGTACATTAGATTGCCAGAACTTATTCATCTTAAAACTGAAAGTTGGTACCTTTTGAGCAATGTCTCCCCATATCCCCTACCTTCCAGCCCCTGGAAACCACTATGTAGTCTGTTTCTATGAGTTCAATGTTTTTAAGCTCCATCTGTAAGTAAGATCATATAACATTTGCCTTTCTGTATCTGACTTATTTGACTTAACATTCTCCAGCTTCATCCATATTTTCACAAATGACAAGACTTTATTCTTTCTTATGGCTGAATAATATTTCATTGTGTGTGTGTATATGTACATCTCACAATTTCTTTATCCATTCACCTATTAATGGGCATTTAGGTTGTTTCCATGTCTTTGACTATTGTGAAAAATGCTGCAATAAACCTGTGATTGCAGAAGTCTCTCTGAGATACTGACTTTATTTCCCTTGGATGTAATACCCAGACGTGGGCTTGCTGGATAATATGGTAGTTCTATTTTAGTATTGTGATGAGCTGCCTTACTGTTTTTTATAATAGCTGTATCAATGTTCTCATATATGTAAGGGAATGTTGCTCCCTTTTGGGAGACAATTCTTCGTGGATCTCTCACTTCATTTTCCCGCATCTTGTGTAAGCGTTTCTTCCGGGCTGTCTTTTTCAGGATTTTTTTAAATGAAAGAAACAGGCTTGAAGGATGTGTCTCGTCAGGTCTGGAAATAAATACCTGGACAACTGCATAAAGATTATGCCTTTCTCTGAGGCACTGGTTGGCAGGTTTTCTTTGAAACACATGTTAAAGCACTGGGATTTCTTAACCTTGAGATTCCTCAGCTGTGATCAAAATCTAAGGCGCAGAAAGTATCCAGTTGGGTCTCTTTGTATCATCCCTGTCACTTGGAGTGGAATGGGGAACAAAGGCAAATATGGAGCTCTTGCTTTCGTTAGTGTGGTGAGTCATCAAATATTTTCGTCAGGCCCAGGAATCTCATGCCTTCTTCTAATATCCATGAAGTTGACAGTCTTAATTTTTTGGCTTGCAAATAGAAAAAAAAATCCAAGAATGTTCACATTTTTGACAGCTTGGGTGATGATGAGATTGATTCTGAGAGATGTATAACCTTGTAAGTTTGTTTAAGAGGAACGTAGAAAGATTCTTCCCAGACCTGGCCAGGGCGTATGAGAAGGCTTCCTGGAACAAGCAGCAAATTCTCTCACCCAAATGAGAGTGAAGTGAGAGTAAGATCCCTCCATTCTCCAACCTGTTAGCGAGGCTGTTGTGTGAGAGGGAGAATTGAAAGGAGCAGTCTAAATGTGCCTCATATGTTCATTCTCCTAGCCAAAGTAGGAAACAATGAGGAGTCCCCGAAGCTGATAGAGGACTTAGGATAAATAGAAAATATTGTAAGTTCTTGTGGTTTTGCTGAAAGCAGTCAACAGGCTGCTAGCAACTAAAAGAAAATGTGGGTGTTGGTACCTTGCTTATAAGCAGAGAGTCACTCTATGTACTTGCTGATACCAAAACTCCACTGACAGGGCTTGGGCAGGGTTCATCATGAAGGCAGAAATGCCACAGAACAATGGAGGTGGGGCCTGTGGGGCTAACTCAATGTCCTCTGTGTTTCTACACCAAACTTTACAGTTAGAATTGTGTTACCTGTGTTTGTGCTTCCCTGTCCCCTGAGTGCCGGAGGGGATTATTCCAGCCTGCGTGAGAGACAGGTGGAAGAGTGTGGGAGAGACAGACTTCTCCATTTGCCACAGAGGGCAGGTCAGTCTTTATCATGAGAACCTTTACACTCTGATGTCCAAAATGTTCACCCTGCATGAGCTGTTAGCTGCAAAGACAGAGGTTTCTGTCTCAGTGCTCCTGTCTAGAATGGTAATATCTCTCTGCTAGTAGATGTAGCTGATAATTGAAACTGTGCTTCAAAAAGTTAAAGAAGCAGCCAGGTGCAGTGGCTCACGCCTGTAATCTCAGCACTTTGGGAGGCCGAGCCACATGGATCATGAAGTCAGGAGTTCGAGACCAGCCTGGCCAACATAGTGAAACCCCATCTCTAATAAAAACACAAAAATTAGCCAGGCGTGGTGGCGCGTGCCTGTAATCCCAGCTATTCTGGAGGCTGAGGCAGGAGAATGGCTTGAACCCAGGAGGCGGAGGCTGCAGTGGGCCGAGATCAGGACACTGGACTCCAGCCTGGGCAACAGAGCAAGACTCTGTCTCAAAAAAAAAAAAAAAAAAGTTAAGCCGATGACTAACAGAAATCCTTGAGTTTACAGGATGGCAAATTAAAACAAAACAAAATAAAACACACACACACACACAACTTCCTAAAACACTGAAATTCTCTCCACTTATGAGATAAAGTAACTGGCTGAAATTGGTTTGAACAAATATAACCAATGGGACTCTGCACAGAATGAGCTTGCTGACATCATAGCCTGAATTTCTACCACGTTTCCTACTAACTCCCCCAAAATTTGCACATATGACTCATGAGCAAGAATGAAGAAGTGGGCATGCCCATGGGTGTTCCAGACCTCCCGTTACCATCTGCTAGTCACCTCCTAAGCTCAGAAGCTACCCCCGTAGCTTCTCTAGTAGAAATTCTGCCTGGATGCCAACAGAGGGAGACAGATTCGAGCTTGGGACTCCTGTCTCTTTGGGAGCAAACTTTCAATATAAAGCTTTTCTCAAAAACAAAAAACCAATGACAACTGAATGTATTGGCCCCTAGCATATTGGGTAGTAAGCCCTGTTTTCTCAATAACAAGAAGACCTGAAAAAATCCAGAGTTCCGCTTTCCAAATAAGGTTTAGTGAAGCTAAGTGGGCATATTTTCATTGCTCAATTCTTCCAACCGTCAAGAAAAACGTGATCACTTTGCCATTTGGAGCCTTTGACAAAAAGAGCCTGCACCTAGGCCGGGCGCGGTGGCTCATGCCTATAATCCCAGCACTTTGGGAGGCTGAGGCGGGTGAATCACCTGAAGTCAGGAGTTTGAGTTGGCCAACATGGTGAAACCCTGTCTCTACTAAAAATACAAAAATTATCCAAGCATGGTGGCAGGCATCTGTAATCCCAGCTACTCAGGAGGCTGAAGCAGGAGAATCGCTTAATCGCTTGAACCCAGGAGGCAGAGGTTGCACTAAGCCGAGAATGCACCTCTGCCCTCCAGCCTGGGTGACAAGAGTGAAACTCCGTCTCAAAAAAGAAAAAAAAAAAAAACCAGAAGTTTTTAATAAGAGCCTGTTCTCTGAAGAGACTGACTATTACCAGGCTGTGGATTGAGTCTGAATCCATCTCTAATGCTGAGGGCATCACCGCGGCCAGACTTGTAGTTCTTGGTGAAAGGTGATCTTTCTAGCTCACAATATGTGGGGCCCCCGACTGTTCTCAACAGAATGACTTCACCGACCTTTTGACTCACTTCAGAAGGTATTGTTAATACCTCATCACTGCTCACACCATCAGCATAAAAACTGACTCCAGACACACCGTGTGTCCCTCAAAACTAATCTCTGTCACCTTTTCAAATTTCAGAACCATTTGCACTGACAACATTGTGTCTTTTATCATCAAATCTACTAGAAATTGGCTGACTGGTTTTACCAAAATCTTTTCCTTCTCCTGATCCATATGTTACAATTTGTTGATTGAATGTAATTCTTTCTAAAAAGGAATAATCTCTTTCTGACTGTCTCCAGGATAAGAATGAAATGGTTGAGGGCTGTAGAGATCTGTTTCCCAAATTTGAGATTCCACGCTGACTACTTGAAAAGATACATCTTACTGGCCCGGCGCGGTGGCTCATGCCCATAATCCCAGCACTTTGGGAGGCCGAGGCGGGTGGATCACAAGGTCAGGAGTTCGAGGCCAGACTGGCCAATATGGTGAAACCCCGTCTCTACTAAAAATACAAAAATTAGTCAGGCATGGTGGTGGACGCCTGTAGTCCCAGCTACTCAGGAGGTTGAGGCAGGAGAATTGCTTAAACCTGGGAGGCAAAGGTTGCAGTGAGCTGAGATCAGGCCACTGCACTCCAGCCTGGGAGACAGAGTGAAGAAAAGAAAGAAAAGAGATGAGAGAGGAAAGAGAAAAAGAAGGAAGGAAGGGAGGGAGGGAGGGAGGGGAGGGGAGGGGAGGGGAGGGGAAAGGAAAGGGACGGGAAGGGAAGGGAAGGGAAGGGAAGGGAAAGGAGAGGAGGGGAGGGGAGTGGAGAGGAGGGGAGGGAAGGGGAGGAGAATACATCTTCCTTTCCCCTAAATGCAGCCCTAGCTTAGTTTGTACTAGACTAGGGTTTAGAGCTAGTCTTTTGCAGCCTTTCATAGAGTTCCATCCAATTGACCCACCTCAAACGTGGAATATAGAGCTACACAGCCCTCAGTCCTCCTTGGGTTAGGATTCAGCTTGACAGGAGCTCTGTAACAAGCTTTTAGCTGACTTCCACATCACTCTAACTAAACGCTAGCTTTCCCCTAACTGCTCCAAGCCTAGTTTGTAGTAGGCTGAGCGGCAGCCTAGCCCAAAGTGGGATTATGATACTCCAACTTAGTTGTGGTTGAGTTTTATGTGAACATTTTTGTCCCTATTTCATCTGGCTTTTCTAGATAAAATGTCTAGGAGAAGGTAGGAAGTGACCAGAATCAAGGTAAAATTCTTGGTGCTGGAATGAGATACACTAATTTTGTGGGTATAGTTGGGGAGGGATAGCTACCCGAAACCTGCAGAGTACACAACTCAGACCTCAGGAGATATGGAGAATGGAGGGCATTAATAACTTTTTGTCTTTCTGAATCACCCTTAGTGAGGGCCAAAGAAAAATCTGGAAATCATCTTAGGAAAGGACAGGGTTGGTATTGGAGCAGATGGTAGGGCAGGCGCTGTGGGTTCATATCCTTTTGGTCTCTCCACATCACCCTTCAGGTCCTTTGGGACTGTTCCGTCTCTCTGTGATGTGGATGTGGAGTTTTGTTGAGCGTGCATGCTCACTGCCTCACTGAGGCTACAGGTGTAGACGATAGGGAACTATTACTTTTTTTTCTGAGAGATTTAGTGTATCATGGCCGAGCTTAAGCTGGATCTATGGAGCATTGATCCCATTGTCTACTTCTGTGAGCTAGAGCTCCTCCATCTAGTTTCTACCATCTAGAGACGAATCTTGTCAATACTTGGGTAAACCAAAGACGTAAGTCAGGTAAGGGAACCCTAGACATAGCCCGACTCTTGCCTTGTTCCTCTTCTCACTTGAAATCTTGTTGGCTCAGAGACATCCCCTCAGATGGAGTCTCTCAGGAGTGATTAGAACATTGTATTCTAGAGAAGCTGGGGGAACAGGGCAGGGTCCCAGTTCAAAGCTTCTGTCAAAAGCTTCCAGTCTGTGTGTAGTAAGTAAATCTAGAAACGATCTTAAGCTCTGGATGGATCACTAAGAGAGGGCAGGATTTCTGTAGATCAGAATCCCAGGACACACGTTCCTGAGTCACCTTCCAGGGTCAGATTCTTGGTTAAACCTGTGTGGTGGGGCTGTAGAGCAGTGTATGCCTGGGAAAGCCTCTGATCACACATTTCCTCAGGGATTTTTTTAGGCCTGATTTCCCTTTGAATTTACTTTTACAATCCTTTTGTAATTTTATTTTTCACATCAATTGTAACTTATAAGTTGGTATTATTATACATATGTAGGCATTTGGGTGTGTTTTGAAGGCGTGTCCTGCTTCAAACTGATTTGTGGTATATTGAATTAGGCCCATTTACTGGAATTATCAACTGCTGTCCTCCAACTACACCAAGAGCTGAGGATTCTGGGGAGGTCAGGATGGAGATGAAATAGAAGAGTGGAGAAAACAGCTCTCTATACCACATGCAGATTCTTTATGGATAAAATGCATAATTACCTAAAATGTAAAATACTCAAAAAATTATCTAATCAGTGTGTAATGGAAATTACAGAGCAAAGAACAAAACAAATACCAAAATACTTTTCTTTTTTCTACATTAACATTAAATAATTTATATAATGAAATATTGTGTGATCCCAGTGTAAAATGCCAATAGAATATATGTAAAAACAAAAGACAGTATCTGTATTAGATTTAAAATCTCCTACAATACATAAGATAAATTGAGACGAGTTGATGGGTGCAGCACACCAACGTGGCACAAGTATACATATGTAACAAACCTGCACGTTATGCTCATGTACCCTAGAACTTAAAGTATAATAATTAAAAAAAAAAAATGAATTGAAATTTTTAGAGTAGAAGAAAGTTTAAAATTAGGCAAATGGGCTGGGCGTGGTGGCTCACGCCTGTAATCCCAGCACTTTGGGAGGCCGAGACGGGCGGATCACCAGGTCAGAAGATTGAGACCATCCTGGCTAACACGGTGAAACCCTGTATCTACTAAAAAATATTAAAAAAACCCAGCCAGGCAAGGTGGCGGCGCCTGTAGTCCCAGCTGCTCGGGAGGCTGAGGCAGGAGAATGGTGTAAACCCGGGAGGCAGAGCTTGCAGTGAGCTGAGATCCGGCCACTGCACTCCAGCCTGGGCGACAGAGCGAGACTCCGTCTCAACAACAACAACAACAAAAAAGAATAGGATCAATAAGCATTTAATATACCTTGTCTTAGATTCTATGTAAGAAAATGAAAAGTAAATAACAATGGCATGGCGATTTCATCAAACTGAACAAATAGAAGCATTTCTGCAGAGAGAATATGCTATTAAAGGTTGGTGAATATCAGGCTTCTGAGGACTCGGCCTGGGAGAGTGAAGAGCCACCGCCTTTTCTGAGTTCCAGTAGGGAGGATATAAATATAGATTCATTTTGCTACTCTTTTAATATACAAATGATTACACCCTAATGTATTTTCTGATTTACAGAAATGCGTGACTGTCATAAGACGTGAGATGTCTTATATGAAATACAAAATGTGTCAGTAATCAGCCCTAAAGAAAATGGGGTTTACCATTTTCAGTGTATTGTTCAAGTTCCTTTTCTACAACCACCGCAGGTTCTGTTATTAACATGGTGTGTCTGAAGTTGTCACTGCTGGTCATCCGGAAGAATCTGAGAAGCAGCAAGTCTTTGTTTTCACTCCCAGACCTGTTTTCTTTGCTGAATAGGGTCAGGAGACCCCCCGGTCAAGCTTCTTCTCATCTGTAGATAGGCTGAGTTACCTTCGGTCCAAAAAAGGGCTGGGCCTGTCTTTCTCCCAGAAGGAGCTCTGCACTTCTCCAGCCAGGGCTGGACCCTGGGACAAGTCAGTGTGGCTGAGATTCCCAGCCCTCAGCAGGGAACACAGGCCACCTGGGAGTCCATGGTGTAGAAGATCTGTACTGCAGCACAGAGGCCCCCAGAGCTGGCAAGCTAAGAGAGCTGCTCCCAGGTCAGCAGAGAATGGACCTACTGTGCTTGTGTCTGAGCTAGGTCTTGATAAGTGGCCTCAGACTTAGCATAGAGGTCATCAGGCTTTTCAGAAGTGGCAGCAGGTGATCTCCTGGGGACTGAGATATGGGCTGCTTGCTGCACCCAGTGCAGACCCTTGGGCATCCACTATGGCAGGCATCGCAGGTCTTCTCAGTTTTCCTGCTGTAGGGCCCCCAGCTCATGAACACAGAACAGTCACCTCTCCCATGGCTGAGCATACCCACCAGTAGTGGCCTGGAGTTTCCCCATGGAGAGGCTCCGACAGGCATATGGAAGCCCCTCTGCCACTGCCACAGTAATGGTTCTATCCCTGCTGCCTTTGGTCTGGGGAAGAAACAAAGAACCTGAGAGCTACACCCAAGCTTGCAGCACACCACCACAGCCACCATACCGAGAGGAGACTAGTCTTTTCTCCCTGTGAGCCTTCATCCCATTGCTCCCCAACAAGTGGAACCCCAAGCTTATGCCAGCAGTGCAGCTGCCCCACCCACCAGCTGAACACCGCCAGTAACTGTGGTTCTGTATTTCTTGGAGGCGGAGCCCCCAGGAGCAACCAAAAGCCTTTCTACCACTGCAGTGGAACTGCCCTTGCTATCCTCAGACAAATGAATGAACAAATACCTTAAGTGCCTTATCCACACCTACAACAAACTGCAGTTGACCCAAGGAGAGAAGGCCAGTTCATCTCCCACAGGTTCCACCCACACCCCTGCTTGTCACCAGACAGGAAACCCTGGGCTTGGGCCCACAGCACAGACCCTCCATCCTGGGCTGATTGCACTTAGCAATTGCTAACTGCCACCTCTGGGGTGGAGCCCCCAGGAGACAAGCAAAGGACCTTTGGCCACAACCACTATTAAGGTCCCTTCCTCTGCTGCCTCCAAGCCAGAGGAGGAACATAAACCCTGAGAGTGCCCCAGAGCTGTGGTGGGCAGCCCAAGGGTGCCAAGCTGCAATTTATAGCCAGCATTCAAGTGGGAGAGAAGCCTGCACTTTCAGAACATCGAGAGGAGCATGACTGCAACTGTCAGAAAATATAGGGGAGCCACATGACCAAGCAAGAGCCTACCAACTAACCAGTATGCCTAAGCACCACCTACTGGATCACATCCCAAAGTTCCAACACCAAAAACACCTTGCTGTCATTCCCCTCTGTGAGACCAAAGACAAGTGAGCTACAAATGAAGATGCTGCACAAAGCCTCGGCTCTGTGAAAACATCAAGAAAAAAAAGTGTACTGACTGTACTCAATCTACACTGCAGTTACAGGAACACCCACGTGCAGAGATGAAACAGAACCATTGAAAGAACTCCAGTAACTCAAATGGCCAGAGTGTTACATGTCCTCCAAATGACCACACAATTTTTTCAACAGGGGTTCTTACTCAGGCTGAGCTAGCTGGAATGACTGAAATGGAATTCAGAATATGGATAGGAATGAAGATCGTCAACATTCAGGAGAATGCAAAACCCAATCCAAAAAAACTAAGAACTGCAGGAGCTGAAAGACAAGATAAATGATATAAAAAAGAATCTAATGGTTCTGACAGAGCAGAAAAACACACTACAAGAATTTCATAATGCAATCACAAGTATTAACAGCAGAATAGACCAAGTGGAGGAAAGACTCTCAGAACATGAAGACTGGCTCTCTGAAATAAGACAGACAAAAATTAAAAAGAATAAAAAACGAACAAAACATCTGAGAGATACGGTATTTTGTAAAGTGGCCAAATCTATGAATTATTGGCATCCCAGAAAGGGATGGAAAGAAGGCAAACAAGTTGGAAAACGTTTTAGTATATCATCCATGAAAACTTCCCCAACCTTGGTAGAGAGGCCAACAGTCACATTCAGGGAAACCAGAGAACCCCTGTAAGATTCTATGCAAGAAAATCATCTCCAAGACACATAATAATCAGATTTTCCTGGTCAAAATGAAAGAAAGACTATTAAAGGCAGCTAGACAGGGCAGGTCACCTACAAAGGTCACCCCATCAGGCTAACAGCAGACCTCTCAGCTGAAACCGTACAAGCCAGAAAAGACTGGGGGCCTATATTAACGTTCTTAAAGAAAAAACTCTTCAACCAAGAATTTCCTACCCAGCCAAACTAAGCTTCCTAAGTGAAGGAGAAATAAGATCCTTTTCAGACAAGCAAATGCTGAGGGAGTTCATTACCACCAGACCTATCTTACGAGAGATCTTGAAAGGAGCACTAAATATAGAAAGAAAAGTCTGCTACCAGCCAATACAAAAACACAGATACAATAAATACAATAAAATAAATAAAATACAATAAAATACAATAAATACACAGATCAGTGACACTATAAAGAAACCACACAAACAAGCCAGCATAATAACCACCTAACAACACGACAGGATCAAATCCGCACATATCAGTACTAACCTTGAATGTAAACAGGCTACATGCCCCACTTGAAAGGCACACAATGGCAAGCTGCATAAGAAAGCAAGACCTGATGGTGTGTTGTCTTCAAGAGACCCTGTGCAGTGACCTAGGCTCACAATAAAGGGGTGGAGAAAAATCAACCAAGCAAATGGAAAACAGAAAAGCAGGGGTTACAATCCTAGTTTCTGACAAAACAGATTTAAACCAACAAAGATTTAAAATGACAAGGGTATTACATAGTGGTGTGAACCATGAAAACTTGAGATGAGTCTCAGTTAATTTAGAAAGTTTATTTTGCCAAGGTTGAGGAGACTCATCCATGACACAGTCTCAGGAGGTCCTGGCAACATGTGCCCAAGGTGGTCAGAGCACAGCTTGGTTTTATACATTTTAGGGAGACATGAGACATCAATTAACATATGTAAGATGAACATTGGTTCAGTCCAGAAAGGCAGGACAACTCAAAGCAAAAGCAGGACAACTTGAAGGGAGGGAGCTTCCAGGTCATAGGTAGGTAAGAGACAAATGGTTGCATTCTTTTGAGTTTCTGACTAGCCTCTCCAAAAGGAGGCAATCAGATATGCATTTATCTCAGTGAGCAGAGGGGTAACTTTGAATAGAATGGAAGGCAGGTTTGCCCTAAGCAGTTCCCAGCTTGACACTTCCTGTTATTTCTTACTGTCAATCATGTTCACACTGAGCCTTAAACAATTTGCCAATTACACTTTTCAGTTTTCCTATAGATGTACTGGTTCATGAAGATGTTGTGCTCATGAGTTTCTACTCTAGTAAGTTTTGGGTCTATGTATGTACCTTTCTTTCTCTGCACTCTTGGGGCAAGGATTTGCCATATGATTGATCGGAGAATTGTTCATTTTAAATTAGAACAGAATTTTTATTTTTTCTTTTATTTCTTCTAAAAAAAAAAAAAACAGAAACAGGATACATGTATAGAACACGTGGGTTTGTTACATGGGTATACGTGTGCTTTGGTGGTTTGCTGCACCTATTGACCTGTCCTCTAAGTTACCTCCCCTCACCCCCCAACCTCCAACAGCCCCTGGTGTGTGTTGTTCCCCCCCGTTTCCATGTGTTCTCAATGTTCAGCTCTCACTTATGAGTGAGAACATGTGGTGTTTGGTTTTCTGTTCCTGTGTTTGCTGAGGATGATGGCTTCCAGATTCATCCATGTCCCTACAAAGGACATGATCTCATTCCTTTTTATGTCTACATAGTGTTCTATATATGTCTACATAGTGTTCTATATATGTCTACATAGTATTTTTAATATATATATGTGTGTGTGTGTATATATGTGTGTGTGTATATGTATATCACATTTTCTTTATCCAGTCTATCATTGATGGGCATTTGGGTTGGTTCCACATCTTTGCTGTTGTAAGTAGTGTTGCAATAAACATACGTGTGCATGTGTCTTTATAGTAGAATGATTTATATTCCTTTGGGTATATACGCAATAATGGGATTGCTGGGTCAAATGGTATTTCTGGTTCTAGATCCTTGAAGAATCGCCACACTGTCTTCCACAATGGTTGAATTAATTTACATTCCCACCAACAATGTAAAAGTGTTCCTATTTCCCCACAGCCTCACCAGCATCTATTGTTTCCTGACTTTTTAATAATCGCCGTTCTGACTGGCATGAGATGGTATCTCATTGTTTTGATTTGCATTTCTCTGATGATCAGTGATGTTGAGTTTTTGTTCATGTGTCTGTTAGATGCATAAATGTCTTCTTTTGAGAAGGGTCTATTCATATCCCTTGCCCACTTGTTGATGAGTTACTTGTTTTTTCTTGTAAATATGTTTAAGTTCCTCGTAAATTCTGGATATTAGACCTTTGTCAGATGGATAGATTCCAAAAATTTTCTCCCATTCTGTAGGTTGCCTGTTCACTCTGAGAACAGTTTATTTTGCTGTGCATAAGCTCTTTAGTTTAATTAGATCCCATTTGTCAGTTTTTGCTTTTGTTGCAATTGCTGTTGGCATTTTTGCCCTAAAGTTGTTGCCCACGCCTATGTCCTGAGTAATATTCCCTAGGTTTTCTTTTCTTTTTTTTTTTTTTTTGTATTTTTAGTAGAGACAGGGTTTCACTATGTTGGCCAGGCTGATCTCGAATGCCTGACCTCGTGATCCACCCACCTTGACCTCCGAGACTGCTGGGATTACAGGCAGGAGCCACTGTGCCTGGCCTCCCTAGGTTTTCTTCTAGGGTTTTTATGGTTTTGGATTTTACATTTAAATCTTCAACCAACCTATCTTGAGTTAATTTTGGTATAAGGTTTAAGGAAGGAGTCCAGTTTCAGTTTTCTGCATATGGCTGGCTAGTTTTCCTAGCACCATTTACTGAATCAGAGATCCTTTCTTCATTGCTTGTTTTTGTCAGGTTTGTCGAGGATCAGATGGTTTTAGATGTGTGGTGGTATTTCTGAGGTCTCTGTTCTGCTCCACTGGTCTATATGTCTGTTTTGGTACAAGTACCATGCTATTTTGGCTGCTGTAGCCTTGTAGTATGTTTGAAGTCAGGTAGCATGATGCCTCCAGCTTTGTTCTTTTTGCTTGGGATTGTCTTGGCTATATGGGGTCTTCTTTGATTCCATATACTTTTTTTTTTTTTTTTTTTGAGATGGGTCTGACTCTGTTGCCCAGGCTGGAGTGTGGTGGCGTGATCTCGGCTCACTGCAACTTCCACGTCCCGGGAGCAAGCAATTCTCTTGCCTCAGCCTCCCCAGTAGCAAGGATTACAGGTGCACGCCACCATGCCTGGCTGATTTTTGTATTTTTAGTAGAGATGTGGGGTTTCACCATGTTGGCCTGGCTAGTCTCAAACTCCTGACCTCAAGTGATCTACCTGCCTTGGCCTCTGAAAGTGCTGGGATTACAAGCATGAGCCACTGTGCCCGGCCGATTCCACAGGAAATTTTAAATAGTTTTTGCTAATTCTGTGAAGAATGTCCATGGTAGTTTGATGGGAATAGCACTGAATCTATAAATTACTTTGGGCAGTGTAGCCATTTTCATGATACTGATTCTTCCTGTCCATGAGGATAGAATGTTTTTCCATTTGTGTCCTGTCTTATTTCCTTGAGCAGTGGTTTGTAGTTCTCCTTGAAGAGGTCCTTCACATCCCTTGTTAGCTGTATTCCTAGGTATTTTATTCTCTTTGTAGTGATTGTGAATGGGAGTTCATTCATGATTTGACTCTCTGCTTGCCTATTGTTGGTGTAACAGAATGCTTGTGATTTTTGCACAGTGATTTTGTATCCTGAGACTTTGCTGAAGTTGCTTATCAGTTCAAAACGTTTTTGGGCTGAGTTGATGGGATTTTCTAAGTATAAAATTATGTCATCTGCAAACAGACTTCCTCTCTTCCTATTTGAATACGCTTTATTTCTCTCTCTTGCCTGATTGTCCTGACCAGAACTTTCAATAGTATGTTTTGTTTTGTTTTTTTATTTTTTAATCATTATATTTTAAGTTCTAGGGTACATGTGCACAATGTGCAGGTTTGTTACATATGTATACATGTGCCATGTTGGTGCACTGCACCCATTAACTCGTCATTTACATTAGGTGTATCTCCTAATGCTATCCCTCCCCCGTCCCCTCATCGCACGACAGGCCCTGGTATGTGATGTTCCCCACCCTGTGTCCAAGTGTTCTTATTGTTCAATTCCCACCTATGAGTGAGAACATGCGGTGTTTGGTTTTCTGTCCTTGCGATAGTTTGCTCAGAATGATGGTTTTCAGTTTCATCCATGTCCCTACAAAAGACATGAACTCGTCCTTTTTTATGGCTGCGTAGTATTCTAAGGTGTATACATGCCACATTTTCTTAATCCAGTCTATCATTGATGGACATTTGGGTTGGTTCCAAGTCTTTGCTATTGTGAATAGTGCCATAATAAACATGCATGTGCACATGTCTTTATAGCAACATGATTTATAATCCTTTGGGTATATCTCCAGTATTGGGATGGCTGGGTCAAATGTTATTTCTAGTTCTAGATCCTTGAGGAATCACCACACTATCTTCCAAAATGGTTGAACTATTTTACAGTCCCACCAACAGAGTAAAAGTGTTCCTGTTTCTCCGTATCCTCTCCAGCACCTGTTGTTTCCTGACTTCTTAATAATCGCCATTCTAACTGGTGTGAGATGGTATCTCATTGTAGTTTTGATTTGCATTTCTCTGATGGCCAGTGATGATTTTGCATTTGTGGTTTTGATTTGCATTTCTCTGATGGCCAGCATTTTTTCATGTGTCTGCTGGCTGCATAAATGTCTTCTTTTGTGAAGTGTCTGTTCATATCCTTTGCCCATTTTTTGATGGGGTTGTTTGATTCTTTCCTGTAAATTTGTTTAAGTTCTTTGTAGATTCTGGATATTAGCCCTTTGTCAGATGGGTAGATTGTAGAAATTTTCTCCCATTCTGTAGGTTGTCTGTTCACTCTGATGGTAGTTTCTTTTGCTCTGCAGAAGCTCTTTAGTTTAATTAGATCCCATTTGTCAATTTTGGCTTTTGTTGCCATTGCTTGTTGTGTTTTAGTCATGAAGTCCTTGCCTATGCCTATGTCCTGAATGGTATTGCCTAGGTTTTCTTCTAGGGTTTTTATGGTTTTAGGTCTAACATTTAAGTCTTTAATCCATCTTGAATTAATTTTTGTATAAGGTGTAAGGAAGGGATCCAGTATGGCTAGCCAGTTTTCCCAGCACCATTTATTAAAGAGGGAATCCTTTCCCTATTTCTTGTTTTTGTCAGGTTTGTCAAAGATCAGATGGCTGTAGATGTGTGGTATTATTTACGGGGGCTCTGTTCTGTTCCATTGGTCTATATCTCTGTTTTGGTACCAGTACCATGCTGTTTTGGTTACTGTAGCCTTGTAGTATAGTTTGAAGTCAGGTAGCGTGATGCCTCCAACTTTGTTCTTTTGGCTTAGGATTGTCTTGGCAATGCAGGCTCTTTTTTGGTTCCATATGAACTTTAAAGTAATTTTTTCCAGTTCTCTGAAGAAAGTCATTGGTAGCTTGATGAGGATGGCATTGAATCTATAAATTACCTTGGGCAGTATGGCCATTTTCACAATATTGATTCTTCCTATCCATGAGCATGGTATGTTCTTCCATTTGTTTGTGTCCTCTTTTATTTCATTGGGCAGTGGTTTGTAGTTCTCCTTGAAGAGGTCCTTCACATTCCTTGTAAGTTGGATTCCTACGTATTTTATTCTCTTTGAAGCAGTTGTGAATGGGAGTTCACTCATGATATGTCTCTGTCTGTTATTGGTGTATAGGAATGCTTGTGATTTTTGCACATTGATTTTATATCCTGAGACTTTGCTGAAGTTGCTTATCAGCTTAAGAAGATTTTGGGCTGAGACGATGGGGTTTTCTAGATATACAATCATGTCATCTGCAAACATGGACAATTTGACTTCCTCTTTTTGTAATTGAATACCCTTTATTTCTTTCTTTTTTTTTTTTTTTTTGGTACTTTAAGTTCTAGGGTACATGTGCACAACATGCAGATTTGTTACATATGTATACATGTGCCATGTTGGTGTGCTGCACCCATTAACTCATCATTTACATTAGGTATATCTCCTAATGCTATCCCTCCCCCCACCCCCACAATAGGACCCGGTGGGTGATGATCCCCTTCCTGTGTCCAAGTGATCTCATTGTTCAATTCCCACCTATGAGTGAGAACATGCGGTGTTTGGTTTTCTGTTCTTGCAATAGTTTGCTGAGAATGATGGTTTCCAGCCGCATCCAGGTCCCTACAAAGGACATGAACTCGTCCTTTTTCATGGCTGCATAGTATTCCATGGTGTATATGTGCCCCATTTTCTTAATCCAGTCTGTCACTGATGGACATTTGTGAATACCCTTTATTTCTTTCTCTGACCAGAAGTTCTCTGACCAGAACTTCCAACACTATGTTGAATAGGAGTGGTGAGAAAGGGCATCCCTGTCTTGTGCCAGTTTTCAAAGGGAATGCTTCCAGTTTTTGGCCATTCAACATGATATTGGCTGTGGGTTTGTCATAAATAGCTCTTATTATTTTGAGATACATCCCATCAATACCTAGTTTATTGAGAGTTTTTAGCATGAAGGACTGTTGAATTTTGTCGAAGGCCTTTTCTGCATCTATTGAGATTATCATATGGGTTTTGTCTTTGGTTCTGTTTATATGATGGATTACGTTATTGATTTACATATGTTGAACCAGCCTTGCATCCCAGGGATGAAGCCCCCTTGATCATGGTGGATAAGCTTTTTGATGTACTGCTGGATTTGGTTTGCCAGTATTTTATCGAGGATTTTTGCATCGATGTTCATCAGGGATATTGGTCTAAAATTCTCTTTTTTTGTTGTGTCTCTGCCAGGCTTTGGAATCAGGATGATGTTGGCCTCATAAAATGAGTTAGGTAGGATTCTCTCTTTTTCTATCGATTGGAATAGTTTCAGAAGGAATGGTACCAGCTCCTCCTTGTACCTCTGGTAGAATTCGGCTGTGAATCTGTCTCGTCCTGGACTTTTTTTGGTTGGTAGACTATTAATTATTGCCTCAATTTCAGAGCCTGTTATTGGTCTATTCAGAGATTCAACTTCTTCCTAGCTTAGTCTTGGGAGGGCGTATGCGTCTAGGAATTTATCCATTTCTTCTAGATTTTCTAGACACCCTGCTTCTAAATAAATAAATAAACTGCAAACCAGGTGGGGTAGCACGTGCCTGTAGTCCCCGCTACTTGGGAGGCTGAGGCAGGAGGATTGCTTGAGCGCAGGAGTTCAAGTCCAGTCTGGGAAACATGGCAAGACCCTATCTCAAAAAAAAAAAAAAAAAAAGCTGCCATAATTTATATGTGTCAATTATACCTCAGTAAAGCTGAAGAGGCCGGGCGCGGTGGCTCAAGCCTGTAATCCCAGCACTTTGGGAGGCCGAGACGGGCGGATCACAAGGTCTGGAGATCGAGACCATGCTGGCTAACACAGTGAAACCCCGTCTCTACTAAAAAATACAAAAAACTAGCCGGGCAAGGTGGCAGCGCCTGTAGTCCCAGCTACTCGGGAGGCTGAGGCAGGAGAATGGCGTAAACCCGGGAGGTGGAGCTTGCAGTGAGCTGAGATCCGGCCACTGCACTCCAGCCTGGGCGACAGAGCGAGACTCCGTCTCAAAAAAAAAAAAAAAAAAGCTGAAGAAGAAAAATAAATAAAAAATAAAAAATAAAAACAAGCTTGTATGAACATCCGTGCATGAGCCCCAGTATGGACATATGCCTTCCCCCACTCCCAGGTAAATACACAGGGGTGGAAAGTCTAGATCACACGGTAGGTATGTTTAACGTTTTAAGGAACTGATCAACCATGTCCCAAAGCAGCCTCATCAGTCCGCTCCCTCACCGACAGTGTATGAGGGCTCCAAATCCCCCACACTCTTGTCAACACTTGACATGATGCGTCTTCTAAGTTAGAAATCTGATAGATACGCAGTAGTACCTCATTGTAATTTAAGCTTGTATTTCCTTAATGGATAATGATGTTGAACATCTTTTCACGTGCTTATTTGCCATCCGTATAAACTTTTAGGTTCAGGGCAACAAGTGCAGGTTTTTTACGCACATAAACGTGTGTCATGGGGCTTCGATGTGCAGATTATTTCATCACCCAGGCATTAGGCCTAGTACCCATTAGTCACTTGTTCCTGATTCCCTCCATCCTCCAACCCTCCACCCTCTGAGAGGCCCCAGTGTGTGTTGCTCGCCTCTATGTTTCTATGTGTTCTCATCATTTAGCTCCCATGTATAGGTGAGATCATGTGGTATTGGGTTTTCTGTTCCTGTGTTAGTCTGCTAAGGATAATGGCCTCCAGCTCTATCCATGTCCCTGCAAAGGGCATGATCTCAACCTTTTTTATGGCTGTTTATTATTCCACGGTGTATATAAACCAATCTGTCATTGTGGGCATTTATGTGGATTCCATGTCTTCACTCTGGTGAATAGTGCTGCAGTGCACATATGCATGCATGTGTCTTTATAACAGAATGATTTATATTCCTTTGGGCATATACCAAGTAATGGAGTTGCTGGATCAAGTGGTATTTCTGGTTTTAGGTCTTTGAGGAATCACCACACTACTTTCCACAATGGTTGAACCAGTTGACACTCCACCAGCAGTGTACAAGCATTCCCTTTTCTCTGTAACTTTGCCAGCATCTGTTATTTTTTGACTTTTTAATAAGAGCCATTCTGACCGCTGTGACATGGTATCTCATGGTGGTTTGGATTAGCATTTCTCTAATGATCAGTGATGTTGAGCTGTGGTTACACGACTCCAGTGTCCCAGTGGCTGAGCACAAAGTGTAACCCCAACTTGGATTTGATTCACTGTATGTGGGTGACCTTCCAAGGAAGCTGACTCACAGGTGGCAGGGACCTACCTCCTTCGCTTCCACTCCGCCCATTGCTCAGTCTCATCCTGGCTCTGTGAGAGGCACTGGGAAAGGCAGAGGAGAAGTTGGCCAGTCAGATGCAGTGAGCATTTCAACCTCACATACCTCACCTGGTAGCTCTTCGGGTGAAAGTTTCCATGCTTTTTCACAGCCCATGTTCCTTCCCCAGCCTGTCTATAATGGAAAGTTAATTGTCAATTGTGGAAATAGATACAGCAAATTCAGGTATCAGGTTATGTTCACACATGATTGATGCAACTGAAATATAATAACGGATCTCATTCTGTAGTTAACAGTTTGTGTTCAATTACACCAAAAAAGACTGTTGTATACATAAGAACATAGTGTGTGTATTGTGTCTCATGTACACTGTTGAAAAGGTAGCAGCCCACGATTGATGAGATAGTCCAGTGATCTTGTGAGCTACAAGTTTGTTCTTAGGTGTTCTCCCTGACATTGTCTGTACTTAGTTATTATGTTCATGCTTATTCCTTCATGGTCCAAGTTGGCCGTCCCACCTCCAGGTATCAAACCACATTCCAAACAGCAACCAGGAGGAAACATGTAGCTGACAGGTCATGGGGAATTAGGTTGGCAGCCATTGCTTTTGAATTTAGAGAAGGCCATCCTCCCCAGGCACTTCTTTCCAAGTCTCATTGATCACAACTCAACCATGTGGCCACCAGCAGCAGAAACATCTTCCTGTAGCACCGTGGAACACATGAGAACATAATTGGGGATGACCGTTGTTACTTGAACTGTTTTGAAAGATCTGACATAAAGGTCATTGCCTTGTGCACTTCAACAGGGTGTTATTACAAAACTCCCAGGGCTAGGCATGGCAACATACACCTGAAATCTCAGCTATTTGGGAGGCTGAGGTGGGAGGATTGCTTGAGCCCACAAGTTTGAGGCTGAAGTGTGCCTGTGAATAGCCACTGCACTCCAGTGCCTAGGACAATCGGGAGACCTCACTTTTTTATGGCTGCATAGTATTCCATGGTAAAGAAATGTACCACATTTTCTTTATCCACTTCACTGTTGATGGACATTTAGGTTGAATCCGTGTCTTTGCTATTGAAGTCACACTTTTTAATCAAGTTACTTAACTTTCCTATGTTCATTTATGTGTTATATACAGAAACATTTTTATTTCTGTGGTTTTAATGCCACCTAATATGATTATCAGTGTGTCATTCTCCATAAATCATTGTGTTATACATGTTAAATGATTACATATTAAGTGTATAGGTATAATAATGACTAACACATTGTATGAACTAAATAAGTACTTATCACTCTGATTGATCAAATTTCCATTGCTCATACCATTCATAATTTATTAAGTGGTGTAGTATTTGTTCCTATCAACATTTGCTTTTCTGTCCTATCTAAATATTAATGAAACAGTGGAGGTAGACTCAGTGTGCTGTCTTGAAATAATCCAAAGTCAGATGGCATGCTTCACTGGTTTCCTTTAGATTCAGTAACTCATTCGACTCACACAATAAAATGAGTTTTAAGTATATCGGCTATCCTTATATTTGTCATGCTACAACAGAGAAAACTCTGGGTCACTGGGCATGATGGCTCACACCTGTAATCCCAGCACTTTGGGAGGCCAAGGCGGGTGGATTGCCTGAGCTCAGGAGTTCGAGACCAGCCTGGGCAACATAGCGAAACCCCGTCTCTACTAAAGTACAAAAAATTAGCTGGGTATGGCAGCATGCGCCTGTAGTGCCAGCTACTCAGGAGGCTGAGGCAGGAGAATTGCTAGAACCCGGGAGGTGGAGGTTACAGTAAGCCAAGATCACGCCACTGCACTCCAGCCTGGACGACAGAGCAAGATTTTGTCTCTTAAAACAAACAAACAAAAAAAGAAAACTCTCGGTCCTTCACTGATGACACCAAAGCCTTACCCTCATACATCTTCCATGTCGACTGCCCAGAAAACCTAAAAACATGGAACACTACGGAATACTACAAATTAGGAATAAATATCTCATTCGGCACAAATTATCAAGGTAAACCCAAGATGAAATAGGATAAATACACATATCATAGTAAAGAGATTTAATTAATTTAAACATACACACAGTTGCAGAGAGAAAAGCAAATGTTTTTGAACCAATTATGAGAGACAGTCACAGGAGTGATTCCCACTTTTATGAATGGACACGTTGTGGAGGGGAAACTGCATCTCATTTTGGACTTTGGTTCATAGCAGGTTCTGTGTGAACCAACAACTTCATATCCTGGAGAACTACTCAGTGCACAGGATTTTGTTTCCTGCTGGGGCCTTTTGTGTGTGTGTGTGTGTGAGACAGGGTCTCACTCTGTCTTCCAGGCTGGAGTGCAATGGCACCATCTGGGCTCACTGAAGCCTCGACATCCAGGGCTCAAGTGGGAAAATTGCTCCCACCTCAGCCTCCCGAGTAGCTGGGACTACAGGCATGTGCCACCACACCCAGCTCATTTTGTTGTAGTTTTTGTGGAGACGGGGTTTTACTACGTTTCCCAGGCTGGTCTCAAACTCCTAGACTCAAGTGATCCTCCTGCTTCAGCCTTCCAACATAATTTTGTCTTTCATAGGTTACTCCAAAAATTCTATAATGCTAGTAGATTTCAATGAACTCTACCAGTGAACTGAAGACTTCAGTGAAGTGAGGCCTGCAGCCTGCCCATTCCCCTGTACCCAGCCAGGGGTGGTGCCCACCTTGGGAACAGTGAGGTAGGGCGTGCTGTCCAGCCTGTACCCAGCCAGGGGTGGTGCCCACCTTGGGAACAGTGAGGTAGAGCGTGCTGTCCAGCCTGTACCCAGCCAGGGGTGGTGCCCACCTTGGGAACAGTGAGGTAGAGCGTGCTGTCCAGCCTGTACCCAGCCAGGGGTGGTGCCCACCTTGGGAACAGTGAGGTAGAGCGTGCTGTCCAGCCTGTACCCAGCCAGGGGTGGTGCCCACCTTGGGAACAGTGAGGTAGAGCGTGCTGTCCAGCCTGTACCCAGCCAGGGGTGGTGCCCACCTTGGGAACAGTGAGGTAGAGCGTGCTGTCCAGCCTGTACCCAGCCACGGGTGGTGCCCACCTTGGGAACAGTGAGGTAGAGCGTGCTGTCCAGCCTGTACCCAGCCAGGGGTGGTGCCCACCTTGGGAACAGTGAGGTAGGGCGTACTGTCCAGGCCTGCCTTGCTGCCGCTCACCTCCATGTGCTGAGGCGCTGTACACCTGCCGTGGACCTGCACCTTGCTGCCCAGCACAAGGGGCTGGTGAGGAGAGCACGTTGAGGGGCCCAGCTGGGCTTAGGGCTACCTCACTTCATGCTCCCTGCCTGAAGGCCACAGCCCACACACAGCATGTCCAGCATGTAAGTTTGCTGGCTGCTGCTGAGCTTGTTCTTCATGACACGGGTGGAAAACAGCAGTCTGAAGGCACCGCACTCTTCATAACCAGACTGTACTGCTGGTGCCTCAGCTCCAAGTGGAAGGGCGGGAGAGAGGATGGCAGCCCTGCCCCCACCACCCTCCAGGCCCACCTCAATGCTCACGTATGATGCTTTCCATGGAACTTCTTCTGGCTCTTCAGCCAGATGGAGGGAATAGAGTTGCCCATGGTCAGGCATCAGAAGCAAATGGTGTTGGTGTCTGGCAGCACAAGCTGGTTCCTGTCCACCCACTGGAGCTGAGTCCAGTGGGGTCCCTGCTGGCAGAAGTGCACGGGAAGGCCATAGCCAAGGCGGGGAGCAGAGGCCCATCTGACCCGATGCCCTTCCAAAGCTGCCCTTGCCACGCCTGCCATCTTGGATTTTCCTCCTAGGTAGGGAGTACTGACCTTTCAAAGACTCCTGCCTAAGCAGATGAGGCTCCCAGGAGCTGCGACATCATGTTCCCCCACGCCAGGCTTTCTCAGAGCTGGACCACGTGTCCCCTCCCCGTCTGCTTCCTCCAGCTGGCAGCTCCTGCGGAGAGGTCCAGGGTCCTCCACCTTGGCCTTGGGGCCTTCAGGTCATAAGGGCATCTGCCAGGGGAGTACCCACCTGCCCAAGGAAGCATACTGAGGCAGGCCCACCAGGAGAAGGCCCAGGACCTAGCTGGGTGCATGAGCCAGGACAGGCCTTGGGAGCAGTTTACCAGAAGGGGAAATCCGGCTGCCTGGAGAACTGGGAGCCTCAGAGACGGCTGGGCAGCGATGGCCCACTAGAGTCTGTGCCCCTAGTTCTCCATCTGTAGAGCTCCAGGGCTTGGTGGGTACCGGGTGAGGATGGCATCCAGGAGGCCCTGCCTCTGCCCCCTTCTGGTGTCCGGGGCTGCTGCAGCCTCTACCCTCAGCCCGACGGTTTTCTCCTTCCTAAGGACTGGTTTGGGGGCGGCCTTCCTGCCAAGACTCTTGGAAATGCTGAACTGTCATCCCCCAGGAGGGGGCACCAGGGGCCCAGGAGGAAGATAACCCCTCCCCATGATGACCTTTGTCACCCACCTACAGAGACAAGCCTCCTCCCCATGGTGACCTTGCTGTCACCCACCCACAGAGGCACGCCCTTTCCCCGTGATGACCTTAATGTCACCCACCCACAGGGACACACCGCTCCCCATGATGACCTTAATGTCACCCACAGGGACACGCCCCTCCCCGTGGTGACCTTGCTGTCACCCACCCACAGGGACAGGCCCCCTCCCTGTGATGACCTTGCTGTCACCCACAGGGATATATGCCCACCTCTCAGGGGATGACGCCAAGGCACTGGTGGGCACAGTGTAGACAGATGCTGGGAAGAGGCACCTCCCAGAGCTCTAAGCTGCCCTCCCAGGCTTCCCGGGGTGGGGGGCAGAGACCCCAGGAGACAGTGAGAGCCTAGGAAACAGGGGCTCTTTCTCAGGACCAGGCAACCACAGTGACTCAACAGTGCTATCCACAGCCAGACAATGCCTTCTGAAATGCTGCTGCCCAGGGACCCTCACAGCCCAAGCTCACGGGATGAAAACGCCTAACTCCTACCTGGGATGGTCAGGTAGGCGGGGGCAAGCAGGGACTCAGGGTGAAGAGTACCGGAGTATGTGGTCAGGTGTAGGGGCCATGGGGACAGCACAGCCAAAAGAATTCTCATCCTATCCCAGGATCCACTGCTCTGGCCTCTGGTCCCCTGGGCTTCCCCTGACTTCCATCTCCCAGGCTGGCTCCTCCTCACCTCCTTGCCTGCTCCACTCCAGCGGGCATGGGGGCTCAGTCCACGGGCCGTTGGTCGCCAGGTTGTGTGACTGCCCCCCTCCGTGTCCATCCCAGGATGACACTCACTCGCATGTGCACGTCTCTTGGCTTCTCCAAAGCCAAGTCCCACCTCCCCACCCAGGCCATCTACAGTTGAGCAAAGTGCACCTGCCTCTGTTCCAAGCCAGAACCCCTGGGCATTGTCCCCCTGATTACTGTCTCACACCCACAGCCATCTGCTGGGAAACCCAAACCCTGCTGGCACTAATCTACAGCCCCCCATAGACACCCTCCCCCGCACTGGGCTGTGGCAGTCATCTGCTGGTGCCTTTAATGCCTGGGTCCATTCACCCCATTGCAGCCACCTGAGCTCTGCTGTACTCACATCTTCAGGGCTCCACCTCACCCAGAGTCAACACCAAAGTCCCCACAGACCAGCCCTGGCCTCCTCCTTGCCTCTGGAGCCCTCGGAGCTCTGCGCCTCAGTCTCCCTATCTGCAGCATGGGTGTCCCCTCCCACCCCCAGCCTGCTACCCAAGGCCCAGGGCCAGGCTCCTCCTCCACCCTGAGGTGACTTAGTGAGGTCATGCCCCAGGCCTCAGTCCCTCACCTGCCTGTGGAGGGCAGGGCTTGCTGGGTAGGAGCAGGCCTCACCCCCGGCCAGTCTATGTGCCTGGAATCTGGTCTCCCCTGTGTCTTAGCCTCATCCTCCCATCTTCCTCACCTCCCAAGGATGGAGCAGCTGCAGGGCAGGAGAGGGTGCGAGTGGGCGGGGGCCCTGAGGCAGCCCACGTCCCAGTGCCTGCTGCGTCTCAGCTGGGGGAAGGGACTTTCACCCCAAGGGCTCGGTCTCTGACTCGCCCCAGGAGGACCCTAGGCGCCCCTCACAAGCGGGAATGGAGCCCCTCGGGCACCACCTCCTGGGGGTCCTCTCCTCTCTACCAATGACAAGCAAGTCCTTCAGGGTAGGGTCGTGGCAGCCACACCTCCAGAGACCCCTTGGCTGCTCCTGGACCACACAGCTGCTCAGGGAACTTTAACCTCTGGCCCCCTCCACACAGCCCCGCATGACCCCTGCAGGCACTCGCCTGTCACTCGCACACAGAAGGGCACAGCACACACCCTGGGGGAGGCGCTGCCAGCAGCTGTTGGCCTCAGCGTTCTCTCGAAGGCATTGAGCACAGCAGCCACTGGGACCCCTTCAGAAAGCAGTTCAGGACACCAGCCCTGCCCAACCTTGACCCAGACACCGCTGGGTGGGTGGCAGCTCAGCTCCAAGGTGTCCCTACTGGTTAAGAGTAAATATTCCTGCTGGCCAGAATCAGGCACTGGGATCTCTGTCAGTGACAGCATGATGCAGGCACCCCAAAACCTGGCACACCAGGACTCAACACCCCACAGGGAGGCCCCATGGCACCCCCAATTTACAGACACACCAGCAGAGGCCACTGGAGCCCTGAGTGAGGAAGGAGCCAGCCCAGAGCCTGGGGTCTCAGCAGACAGTGCTCAGAACCAGGCATGGGCTGGAAACTCCCTGAAGAGCCAAGGGTCGATATTTTCAACTTTGTCAATGCATCCGCCCCAAGGACGGGGCCCTGCAGTTGTAGCGTGACCACAGCCTTCCACAGACAATGTGTAAATGAACAGGCAAGTCTACACTCCCAGAAAACTTCACTATGGACATGGAAACTTCTCACTGGAAAGTGTCATAAAGTGTTAATCTTTTGATTTTTTCCCTATTGCTTGGGGATGTAAAATTCACTCAGTTCATGGGCAGCACAAAAGCAGGTGGGGACAGGCTGCGCCTGGCTGACCTCTGGCTGACGTGGAGTTCTGGGGAGAAAATGATGGGATGGGGCAAGCCCAGCCCCCTCACAGTGGAGATTCACCCAGGAGGGGTCCCTGTCAGCACCCCCTCCCCATCCCTCGTCTTGGCTTAAGGAGTAGCTCAGGTGGAGAGTGGGGGAACAGAACGGGCCTCAGCAACAAGGATGGAGATGCAGGCCCAGGCAGCCGTGTGGACAGATCCACTCAACAGTGCACGCTGCAGGGGCTCTCAACACCAAGCCAGACAGGCTTGACCAGCCAAGGGGCCCAGAGTCGGGGCTTTCGGGGGTGGGAATGTTCTATACCCTGCGGCTCATATGATAGCTCCACACGGCGGTGGTTACAGAAAACACACCCTGAGGAAAAGCAAAATACAAACAGGACACC
The DNA here is from genome assembly GCF_007565055.1 of Rhinopithecus roxellana. Taxonomy (NCBI): domain Eukaryota; kingdom Metazoa; phylum Chordata; class Mammalia; order Primates; family Cercopithecidae; genus Rhinopithecus; species Rhinopithecus roxellana. Next base: position 111,615,682 of record NC_044556.1, on the reverse strand, counting down.
AGGTCTGGCCAGTTGGGTCTCACAGGCCAGTGGAGTGAGGAGGCCCAGGTGGGCTCATAAGAGTGCCTAATAGCAAACTCTGCCTGCATGGAGTTTGGAACCCTGTGTCTCGCAGAGGAGGACTCGGGCTGGGAGACGGAAACTGTCAGAGTCACCAGGCGAGCTAGTCAGCGCTGGAGCCACAGAGTAGGTAAACAGTCCTGGGCCCCAACCCTGAAGGCTGAGAAGCTGGGGTGGGGGCACATCTAAGGGCAGATACACACAGGTAGCCCCTCCCCCTACCCAGTGAACACCTAGCTCCTGAGGGGCCACCAAGGCCTGATAGCAGGGACGCACCAGCTGACCATCACCCCCGGGCCTCTCTGCCAAGGTCAGACAATACCCAGTGCAGACAAGGTGGTTCTGCTGGGAAAGCCTCCCCAGATCCAGCTGGGCCAGCGATTCTTTAACTTGCCATTCTGCTGACACTGGGCCTAGATCCAAGGGCCCCGCTGCCCACATTGGCCACACCAGTCCTTGGCTCCCTGGCCAGGCCAAATTCTGCCCATCCTGCCTAAGCCAGCTGCACATGCCCAGTTCCCACTAGCATTCTGCCAGCCAGAAGGACCCCCACTCACCCCCTGAAGCATCCACAGGAGCCTGCGTCCCACAGGGACCTACAGCTCATGGCCAGGTCCTGTGGTCAGGGGCTCCCGCCCTGATCTCTTCCCTCCAGTGCTGGACATCGTGTCTTGTGGGGACCACCCAGAGCTGGGAGATGCCACCCCCCAGAAGGCAGAAAACTGACTGGTCATGGCAGCCTCAGGCCCAGGCCCTGGTCCAAGGGCAACAGCTGGTTGGTTCCAGTTTGGTGAGGGCAACTGACAACAGGTGAAGCCACCTGTACAAGTATTTCCTTCAAACTGGCCTAGTGAGGGGCTGAGGAGGACCCAGAGTAGCCCCCAGCCCCACCAGTGTAAGCAGGGGTGGGGGAAAAGACTGCATGTTCAGCCAAGGGCTGACCCCTGACCTGCCCACCCACTCAGCCCAGTAGGGGCCAGATTAGGGACCCCTGACTTCAGGCAGAGGCAGGCGGCAGTTACTGCCTCCTGTGAGCCCATCCCAGGGCCCCTGGGGACACATGGCAGGGCCAAGTTGGGGGAATGAGGCAGGGGAATGCTGAGTGAAGGATGTGTGGAACTGGGCAGGAATGGGCACTAAGGCCAGGGTCTGGCTCCCCCTGGGCAGTGGAGCACGGGGCAGCCAAACCCCCACATCCCCCACTGCCACCTGCCCAGCTGCCAGGCATAAGTGATACCTATACTCCCCTGGCCGCTCCAGGAATGGTTCTTTCTTGATCAGTAGAAAGGGGCCCAGTCCACACCCACATAGGCACGGGAGTCCACACACATCAGAGAACAAAACTGCTGTGCCAGGAAAGGGTGAAAATATTCCCCTCCTGCTGTGGGTCCCACAGCACCTGCTCCTGCGAGCACCCCCACCCCACAAGGTGCTGACCCAACCAGGGTGCCACATGCCAAGAACAGCCCAAAGGCTGTGGCAACCTGGCAGGGCTGTTCAGGACCTGGGCATGATTCCCGGTCACAGTCTCCCCGACTTTGCTGCTCACTGGCCCTGGGCCTCAGTTTTCCCCACTGTGGCAAAAGGTAACCTCACCCTGAAGGCTAGAGGGTCTGAAAGCAGAGGGCAGAGATATTTCCCGTCCTGGGTCTCTTGCCCAGAGATCACTGTGCACCAGGCCATGGCCAGGCCAGTCTCCCGGGGGACTGTGTTCCCTGTCCCCTGCCTCTGGAGTCTAGTGGCCAGATCCAGGTCGCTACAGTCAAGAGCCCCCAGTGTATTGGGGAAGCCCTGGTTGGGGGGCGGGGGCGGATGGAGGTGGAATGATGCTCCATCGAAAGGGCCCTGGGTGGGTCCCAGAGAACAAGCATCAAATTGAGGCCCTTTTCTGAAGTTGGCTGCCCAAGGAATTTGAGTTTTGGAGTGAGATGAGAACATGGGGTCAGGGAAGAAAGCATTTTGGTTTTGGAAATGCACAATGTTCTCTGAAGCTCTCTGAGGTCCAGATGTTTCGCTAGGTATGTGCTTTAAAAGGGCCTAGGAGTGGGGGCGCCCATACGGGACAATGCAGCCAGGGGCCAAGGTCCGGCCTGCCTGCCTCCCCACCTGCAGGCATTTCAGAGTTCCATAGCAAAGTCAGAAAAGAAAAGTAAAAAAGATCTGCAGCCAAGGAGGGCTCACGAGAGCTTACCAGGATTGTCCAGTTTATCGTCAAAACACCCCTGACATACGGGTCCTTCCTGGCAGGTGAGGAAACTGAGGTTCGAGTAGGGCTTCCAGAGCTGGGGCGGGCAGTTGGCAGCCTGCAGCCCCTGAGGTCCTGGCAGATCTTCCCGGGCCCCCAGCCGGACACGCTCCGCTCCAGCTCATTCACCTGTCAATCACCAGGACTCAGGCCGGCTGGGCCTCCCGTCCTCCCGCCAGCCCCCTGGCTCATCGCTGGGGCCTCCCTGCGAGGCTGTCAGCGGCCGAGGCGGGCGCTCTTGCCGGGGTGGGTAGCCGGCGCCCCCGGATCAGGCCCCTGCAGCAGCCCGCCTGGAACCCGAGCCTGGCCGCGCAGGGAAGGAGCGGCGGCCCCGGAGTTGCTCCGCCCGGCTGAGGCCCGGGCAGTGGCTCCTGTGCACCCTGCAGCCCCTGGCCCTGGGCCCTCCTGGAAAATCCTTCACATCCTGCGGGCCCTGGACCGCCAGCGGCCTCCCAACCCTGGGCCATCTGCGCCTCGCCTCCGCCTGGCATTGGACTTCTTAGAGCCCTGGGCACGAGGGCAGCGTGGGGCAGGGGAGGCCGTCCAGGCCGCTGAGAGGACGCGGCCGCCGCACCCTCCAAACGCCGTCCTCCTGCTTCAGCCAAAGCCGCCCGGAGATGGGCCCAGGGACTCCGCGCTGCGGCCTCGCGCTCCGGGGCGGCCCCGCGGCTCCAGGAGTCACACACGCCGCCGCGCCAGCGCCGACCGACCGCAGCCTTCGGGAGCAGAAGCAGCGCCGCGCGGGCCCGGACCCCACACGCTCCCCCGGCGCCGCCGCCTGCAGGACCCCGGCCCTCCCCGGGCTCGCTGGGTCCTTCCTCCCCCGACCGCGCGCGGTGCCGACGGGCTCCAGGGCGGCGCCAGCCACCACGGTCCCGGCCACGCAGCGGGGGTGCGGCCCCCACCACGGCCCCGGCAGGCGGGGAGCGCGCGCTCCTGGTCTCCGGCAGCGGACGGACCCCTCGGACTCCGGCCACCCGGCGCCGCCGCCTCCCGCCGAAGTCCCTCCCGGGGCAGCCGCCGCGCACTTGCCGGAGCGGGAGCGACTGTGAACCCGAGTCCTCCCCGCGCCCCGGGCCCTTCGCGCGCCCGCCGGTCCCGCAGCCCGGCCCTGCGCCCGCCCGGGGACCCACCAGTGCGGCCGAGCGACCCGGCGTGACCGCGGGACCCACCGGCGCCTGCCCCGCGTCCTCTCCACCCCCGCGCGCTGGGCCGAGGCGCCGGGTCTCGCGAGGTGCAGTCGGGGAAACAGTCGGTCCTGCGTGGCCTCTGGCCGGGCGGGGGCCCAGCCTGTAACCCCAACAACTGGGGAGACTGAAGCGGGAGGAGCGCCTCGGTCCAGGAGTTCAAGGCCTGTTGGGGAAATCCGCCCCACACCCCGGCGGGTACCCCGAGTCCAGCGGAGACAGAGGATTTAGAAGGAGAGTAAGAGTCTAAAAGGCGGGTCCAGGGGCCCGGAGCTCTAGGCCTCCACCCAATTTATTGGTTTACAAGCTCTTTGTGCTTAGGGCAAATGGGAGTGGTAAGAAGGGATGCGGAAAAGGATGAATTAGTGAAGGAGAACTCGCGAGTCGTTCGACAAGGTGTATAGCAGTGGCGGTTTCTGCGAATTTTCCTTGAGCAAAGGCGTGTGTCTACTTAAGATCTTTACCTTTAAACTACTGAAGATCTTTAACTTAAGATCGGGACTGAAATGGGTGGGAGCGGGTTTCAGGAGGAGCCAAGATGTTTGATTATACTCCACTTCGACGGAGTGTTATCTCCCCGAGCACCTGCAGCATGCCGCTGAGCTGTTACACTGTGGGGCATAAAGACATGAAGGCAATAAAGGAGACTTTTCTCCCCAGAGGCCGCCCATGGCTCCCCATGGATGTCGCACACAGGGGAGACCAACTCATCTGGCGTTCCAGAAACTCTGTTGCCCACATGTGCCCCTCCTTTTGTCTCTATTATATGTGTATATATATATATATTTTTTTTTTAAATTAATAACCGCCGCCATTGCTATTTCCTTCACTGTGCCTGGCTTCCCTCCCAAGGCGCGTCCGCATCTGTAGACTAAAAACAAACAGCATAGGCCGGGCGCGGTGGCTCAAGCCTGTAATCCCAGCACTTTGGGAGGCCGAGACGGGCGGATCACGAGGTCAGGAGATCGAGACCATCCTGGCTAACATGGTGAAACCCCGTCTCTACTAAAAAAATACAAAAAACTAGCCGGCGAGGTGGCAGCGCCTGTAGTCCCAGCTACTCGGGAGGCTGAGGCAGGAGAATGGCGTGAACCCGGGAGACGGAGCTTGCAGTGAGCTGAGATCCGGCCACTGCACTCCAGCCTGGGCGGCAGAGCGAGACTCCGTCTCAAAAAAAACAAAACAAAACAAAAAAACAGCATAAACAGACACAAACCAAAATAAAATTTGCAATTGTTGATCCACCTGTGGTTTTAATCCACTTTAAAGGATTAGTGTTAGAAAGGCCATCAGCAGCTCCAGTAAGAATATCAGCTCCAGGCAACAGGCTGAGATGAGCCTGAGATGCCTCGAAAAGTTGTTTTTTCAGTTTAGCAATATCTAATGTTAAATTATCTTCTTTTCCTTGTAGGTGACATCTCATCGTCTCCCAGTGGTGTTCAGTGGCATTATAAGAGCTAGGAGTAATACAAAAGTCAGAAGTATTCCAATCACATTGCATTTGAATTCTATGCTCCAAGCTCATAATCCGATCTCCCATCCAAATTACTGTTTGACGGAGATCATTCATTAGATTTGCCAATTTTTGTTCTGTTTGGCTTTGGGAATTCCAAAGCTTAGAAGAATTGTTCTGCCAACTATCCACAAAGCCCACAGTTTGAATAGAAGAGTGCAAAGCAACACCAGCAGCAGCAGCAGCTATGACAGCTAAAAGGCCCATGATCACAGCTATTAAAGTAAATATGAATCTCTTTGATCTACTAAGTATTCCTTTTAGTACTTCCGGCGATACTATGTATGGAGGGACAGGCCTCCCAAGGTCTATTGAGGGAAACAGGTATCCAAACTCCTTCTCAGGCCCTAACCACTATCTTTATTAGAGGTAGGATTAATGCAGGTAAAAAGACAACAGCTGAGGCATGATATGGTTTGAGAGTCAGATAGGATGTCAATTTTTCCCACTGCCAACATAAAAGGAGGTTTAACACAGCTCTGCAATGGGACCGTCTGATTAGAGGTCATGGCTACAACAAATTGAAGTTTTTACTATGGGTCTCTGTTTTATATTCTCCTTTCCAAATCCGAATTGGGGTTCGAGCCATCATTAATTTCCACAATTCTGGATGTTCTGTACTTTTAATTGGGTCAATCATTTTTGGGCTTGGAGGAGCCATATCATTCTCCTCCCACTTAATAGGGTAGTTTGTTTCAATTCTTCTGTGTAATTTTGGTGCATTATCTGGGTAGTCGTTTGCAAAAGTAGTCTCTCTACAATCTTCACTCTGTCCAGTACAATTTACTGCAAAGTGTCCCCTAGGGGCCCAATCAATGACGATTCCATAGGAATTATTTTGCAGTACAGCAGCACTGTTTGCAATACAATCGTCCGAGGTTACCAGCTCTAGCTTCTCAGACCATTTAATGGCAGGAGGTTCTTATTAGGTTTAAATTTATTAATCTGGTGATGTGTCATAACATAGCCATGCTCAAGGTATTTAATAGTGTCCAAAGATTGAAATGTTCTTCCACAGATTACATGAATCATTTTTATCCATTATGTGCAGGAACATAAGCCATCCAACTTTGTATATCATAATTTAAACATCCCGGCCGGGCGCGGTGGCTCAAGCCTGTAATCCCAGCACTTTGGGAGGCCGAGACGGGCGGATCATGAGGTCAGGAGATCGAGACCATCCTGGCTAATACGGTGAAACCCCGTCTCTACTAAAAAATACAAAAAACTAGCCGGGCGATGAGGCGGGCGCCTGTAGTCCCAGCTACTCGGGAGGCTGAGACAGGAGAATGGCGTGAACCCGGGAGGCGGAGCTTGCAGTGAGCTGAGAGCCGGCCACTGCACTCCAGCCTGGGCGGCAGAGCAAGACTCCGTCTCAAAAAAAAAAAAAAAAAAAAAAAAAAAAAAAAAAATAAACATCCCGCTGCCGGCCCCAGGCAGATGGAAGGAAAGCGATAACCAATAGAAGTATTCATTAACATTCCTTCCTCCTCTGGATGAGTAGGACCTCAGTTATCTGTTGGTCCAGGCATCCAGACACTATCATTAACATAAACCTCCACTGGGATGTCTAACCATGTAACAGGCCTAATCAGTGTTGGGAATGGAATGTACGCCCAATAAGTTTTTTCTTATATTCAGGGGGAGAGTATGATATTACTCCCAATATCACAGGGGTTGTACACACCTCCTGCAATATTGTTCCTAATATCCTGAAGGGGAGAGCATAATATTACTCTCAATATCGCAGGGGGTGTACACCTCCTTTGTAATATTGTTCTCCCCTCTCCCCCCATTACGATCCACATCGCAGGGGGGGTGAGGCACCCCCCGCAATATGGGGAGTAATAGCCAGCCCCTCTCCCCCTCTCCCCCCCGGGTCTTATATAAGGAAGCTGGCCTTATATAAGTGCCCCCCCAATGCCATCGCAGGCTTTGATGTATTCACTTAAAGTTTTTTCCTCATTTAGATCTGCCTTTCCCTTAATAGGTCTAATTGGTGCCTGACATTCTGTATTAGCATCTTCATGAGCAAGCAGCTGAACGATCAGTTTCTTGGCATGAGAATCCGAAATAGCCTTTTGAGCCGCATCGTGCAAACAGGCGATAAAAATCCGGATAAGGCTCCCTTAGACCCTGTTGAACTGTGTTAAAAGAAGGATAAGCAGTAGCAGGGTCATGAATTTTTTCCCAGGCTCTTAGGCATATAGTTCTGAGCTGATCAACAGCCTCATCAACCATTTCCATCTGTTGATTTAGAGTACCCCATGCCTGTCCGATTCCAAGCAATTGATCAGACGTGATATTAATGGGACGTTGGGCTTGAGCATTTCTGCATGCCTGATTTGTTGCTGCATCCCTCCACCAGGTTTTAAAATGGAGAAATTCAGAGGGGAACAGGGTGGATCGGGCTACTGCCTCCCAATCCACAGGTATTCAACGTCTGTTATAAGCCACACATTGTAACAAGGAATGAACGTAAGGAGAATTTGGCCCATATTGTCCAATTGCTTGCTTTAAGTCTTTTAATATTTTAAAAGGAAATGGCTCCCAGCATGCTTGAGCAAGTTCTCTGACCTCCTCAGCTAGCGAAATAATGACCAGAAACTGCCAAGCATTCAATCCCCCATTTCTTGTGCCTGGCAAATGGATGCCTGGATTGTCCGTGTGCCACAATTTGTATTTGGACCGGCTCGCAGCATTCCTCTACCATAATTAACAGGTGGGCAAGCCTGGATCATTCCCTCATCGTAATTGGCTGTTGGATAAGCCTGAAGCTTCCCTTAGCCATAGTTACCTGCGGGGCCTGCAACAATGGGAGCCCCAAGGCGCGTCTCAGGCTCCCCTTCCAAAAATTCCTGAGGCTGGCCTGGGGGTGGCCGTTCCAGACCTTCCCCTAAAGGCGCGGTAGGTGGCGCTGTTTCCTTTATAAGTTTTTGGAGATTAGCATACATACCTTCCGGTTTCTCGTCCTTTTAAAAACTAGACTGTCATGGTTCACTTTGCTGATACTTAGACTCCTGATTATTCAACTTTCCTATGTCATCCTGAAGCTCCTCCTTCTCCTCCTCAGTGTGGAAGGGCTCCAGTGCTCCAGTGCTCCAGTGCTCCAGTGCCGACCACACAGACCAAGCGGAGAGGGGAATATCGTGGCCCTCTCGTGCTGGTTTTAAGTCTGATCCGACCTTGTCCCAACCTTCTACATTCATGGCTCCATATTCCGGGAACCAAGGAGAATACTTGTCTACCAGATGGAACAAAGATGTGAGATTTTGGGTCCTCACAATTACCCCTCCGCGGAGCAGTAACTGCCGCACAAGGCTTAAGAAATTAGCAAACTTCCTCTCAGCCTGACCCACATGTTCCCGAGGTTTCCCTGGAATTCTCGGAGCGCCCGACTTACCCTAGAGCTTGAAGTGAAAACCTGCTGGGGAGTCCTTTGTCCGTCGTCCTCCGCTTTCCACGCTCTGGTGTTCCTTCACTGGATTATTTGTAGAAATTACGGAGAGAGACCAGCCTGGGCAACCGAGGGAGACCCCCGTTTCTACAAAAAAATAAAAATAAAAAAAATTAGCCAGGCGTGGTTTCGCGCGCCTGTAATCCCAGCTACTCCTTGAGAAATCAGACAAAACCTGGCACCAGAGACTGATTTTCTTCTGAAATGCTTTCTCCAAAATATTTTTAAAACAAAAGGGGGAAATTGGAAAGGAAAATATTTTGGGCCCCCTAAATCACTAAGATAACGGGAAAAGTCAATCTGGGAACTTCTTAGGGCAAACCTGCCTCCCATTCTATTCAAAGTCATCCCCTGCTCACTGAGAAGCATGCATATCTTATTGCCTCCTTTGGAAAGGCTCATCGGAAGCTCAGAAGAATGCAACCGTTCGTCTCTCACCTACCTGTGACCTGGAAGCCGCCTCCTGGCTTCAAGTTGACCCACTTTTGCTTCAGATTGTACCGGATCAAACCAGTGTTCATCTTACATATGTTGATTGATGTCTCCTGTCTCCCTAAAATGTATAAAACTGTCAGATACAGTCAGTTTCTCTTCCAAGGTTTGGCATGTTAACATTCTTGTTTTTTGTTCTGGAACTCAACTTTCTTGTTCTCCATGCCTGCTTGCCCTTAGTTACTGTAAACAACCTTCCCGTCAGTTCTAATCAATCACTCACATCTGTTCCCTTGGTTACCTGCTCTGCACCCATGTCTCCCTTCCAAACCACACGTCCCACCGTTGTAACTCACATCCCCCTTCCCCCTTCCTTATTTGGGAAAATATTCACAAATAGCCAACCGGGTCGGTTTAGATCTTGAGGTCTGGCCCCAGCCCATGCCAGAGGTAGGGATTGCGTTAGGAATAAAAACCTCTGCTTTCCTTTTTCCGCGTGCTCTTGCGATTGTGACTGATGCGAGCAGCACGCTTCCGCAGAAGTAAATTGCGTTGCTGAGAAAACTTTCGCCTGAGTGCTGGTTTCACTTTGCCGCACGGAGCATTTATCTCCAACAAAACCAAGCTGTGCTCTGGTCACCTTGGGCAACTGTCATCAGGACATCCTGAGGCAGTGTCATGCACAAGCATCCCCAACCTTGGTAAAATAAACTTTCTAAATACTCTTATCCCCAAATGCTCAGGGAGACTGATTTGAATAATTATAAAACTCCGAGGCTGCACTCTAGCCTGGGCGACAGAGCAAGACTGTTTCAAAAAATAAAATAAAATAAAATAAAATAACTCCGATCTCCCGCACAGCCGACTCTGCGTGAATTACTCTTTCTCTATTGCTATTCCCCCCTCTTGAGACATCGTCTCTGTCTAGGTAGCGGGCAAGGTGAACCCACTGGGCAGTTACAGAATTGTCATTATATTGCTTGCAATTTTATATATATATAATGCACAAATAACTATAACCTTGTATACAAGGTTAAATGCAAACGTCCTCCTTGCATGGTCAGATTCCAGCGCAGGAAGGACGCACCCCCTACAAATTGCTAGGCCAAAATGGTCATTCTGGCCTCATCCAGCCTCACGTGAGATCGCAATCTCCTGTCACTCAGGGCCTGAGGGGGCGGGGCCTGAAGCCCCATACAATCAGCGGCGCTGGGGTGGGGACCGTTTAGTCACGCGCGCCGCCGGAAAGGAGAGGGCGGCTTCCGGGATCCGGCTGGCGGGCACTTTGTCTCGCCTTCGCCACCGTAGGCTCTTTCTGGTAGTCTCCGCTGCTACTTCGTGGCTCTGGGAGGCCCAGGTGGCTCTGCAGCGACCTCTGCCACCCTGTGACCTGCGGGTATTGGGACATCCCTAGCTGACGCCAGGACACCCGGGAAGCCGAGGAATGGTGAGTGGACTGCGCCTGGCTTCCCGAAGTGGGGAAGAGGGCTGGTTGAAACCTGCTGGAACCAGCCATCGGCTGCGGAACCTGCGGACCGAGTCGCCGGGCGCAGCCGGGCCTCAGTTCCCTTCTGCGCAGGGCCGGGCGGCGCGGGCAGCGGGACCCCTGCGTCCTGTCTGTACCTGTGGGCGCCACTTCCGCCGGCCGGAGCCCTCTCGGGAACCCCGCGCCTCCCCCACCCATTTAGTGCGGTGACCACGGGAGGGTGATCCGGGAGAGCCTCGACTCGGTGTGCGGGGTTCCAGCGTGGGAGGAGCTGTGGTTCATGGAGCTTCCAGTCCCACCTTTTTCCCCCTAAAATTAACCTGAGGCTTTGTTAAAACGTTAAACGGTGTGTTTGAGCAGAGGGCGATTCATAAACCAGGTGCCGCAGTACGGGTACTGCCAATGGGCAGCTGATACTGAGAGGAAAAGGCAGAAATGATGTCTGCTCTCTAGATTGTCTCAGACTGGTGAAGAGAGAGTCATGGTTTGTGGTTTGGGGTCCACAGGAGGGGTGTAAATGAGAGGCTTTGATAAGGTGAATGAGGAGGCAAACCTTTTTTTTTTTTTTTTTTTTTTTTTTTTGTGACAGAGTCTCGCCCTGTCTCCAGGCTGGAGTGCAATGGTGCAGTCTCAGCTCACTGCAACCTCTGACTCCCGGGTTCAAGCGATTCTCCTGCCTCAGCCTCCCAAGTAGCTGAGCTGGGCTTATAGGTGAAGGGGTGGCCTGCCCTTCCACACCTGTGGGCGTTTCTCCTTAGGTGGAACGAGAGACTTGAGAAAAGAAATGAGACACAGTGACAAAGTATAGAGAAAGAAAAAGTGGGCCCAGGGGACCGGCGCTCAGCATACAGAGGACCCACGCCGCACCGCACTGGTCTCTGAGTTCCCTTAGTATTTATTGATAATTATCTTTACCATCTTAAAGATAAGGGAGTGGCAGGACAATAGGATCATTTTAGGGAGAAAATTAGCAGTAAGACATATGGATAAAGATCTCTGTGACATGGGTAAGTTCAAAGGAAAATGCTGTGCCATGATACGCATATGCAAACATCTCCATAAACTTCTTAGCAGTATTGTGTCAGCAAGTCCCGCCAGCAAGTCCCACCTTATGCAGTAAGGTGGTTTTCTCCTATCTCAGTAAACAGAGCATACAATCGAGTCTCATACCGAGATGTTCCATTGCCCAGGGACACACCGAGATGTTCCATTGCCCAGGGTCGCAGGATTTTTAACCAGCAAGCTGCCTTCAGGCACTTGTTTAACAAAGGCAACATCCTGCACAGCCCAAACTCCATTAAACCTTGAATCACCACAGCACATGTCTCTTGCATGGACAAGGTTGGGGGTAGAGTCACAGATTAACAGCATCTCAAATACAGAACAAAATGGAGTCTCTTATGTCTACTTCTTTCTATATAGACACAGTAACAGGCTGACCTCTCTTTCTTTTCCCCACAATAGGCACCCACCACCACGTCCAGCTAATTTCTGTATTTTTAGTAGAGACAGGGTTTTGCCATGTTGGCTAGGTTGGTTTCCAATTCCTGACCTTAATTGATCGCCACCTCGGCCTCCTAAAGCGCTGGGATTACAGGCGTGAGCCACCTTGGCCAAAATATTTTTCTGTTTCCAAACATTTTACATGAGAGGAAAGCGGAGAATAAATCATCTGACACTCTACTGTAAAACAAATCTTTGTGCCTCTCTTCATCTTTCCTAAGTGTACATATTACCAAAATGTCTTTAGGTTGAGGTCCCCCCGTGAAAACTTTACAGGGTGTTGTGTCCTCAGCCACCCTCCTATCTTTTCCTCGTCCTGGCATTTTAGAACTGTCTGGGGATGTCCCAGGATACCCACTGTGGCCATGTCTATCGGAGGGTCTAGTGAGTATCAGCCCCGGGGTCATCTCATCCCCAAGGACAGCCTGAGGTGGGGGGAAGAGTCTCTCAGGGGAGCAGCTGGATGCTCTTGGCCTTAGAGGAATCTCCTGGTATAGTTTCATCTAAAATGGTGACCCCTTAGGGTCATTAAAATTTGAGGACATTAAAATTAATGGGCAATACAATGTAATGTCATTAAAGTTAGGTCATTAAAATTGTTCCTCCGGCCGGAGTTTTTATTCCTCGGAGACACACTGACGGTTTGCCAATGGGATGCTGATATTGAGAGGAAAAGGCAGAAATGGTTTCTGTTCTCTAGATTGTCTCAGACTTGTGAAGAGAGAAAAACTGTCCCAAAGGACAAGGAAAACCCAGCCCAGAGAGGATGTGCAAGGACCTGAATATGAAAATGCACTGAAGGCGCACAGAAGGACAAAGAGCAGTGCCAGTGCCTCCTAGGTGGTCACTGAGTACTTTACTGAACAGGATGGGTGTCCCGAGGGATAGAATGGCCTGCCGTGACACTTAGAAAGGTCTGTGTTGGAGCCTGCACTGCCTCTCCCTGAGTTTGTTACCTTGAAAAGGCTTGTCCGCTTATTTGAGTTTCAATTTTTCATTGACTATAAGATACATTTTGTCAGTACAGCTTTATTTCCAAAGAGGCAAGGTAAAATGATGTGTTTTATTTGCTAAAAATTCGTATTTATTTCTTCCCCAGAGTGAGTGTGGTAAGTTTTAAAGATCTGTTCTTATTTTATTTGCTAAAAATTCATATTTATTTTTTCCCCAGGGTGAGTGTAGTAAGTTTTAAAGGTCTGTTCTTTTTAGGGGTAATTTCAAATGGAATTGTAGGACTTAGCTTTGTCAATGCTACTGGTGAAATAAAAGTGTGATAGATAAATTGATGATTTACAAAGATTCACCAAAATGACAGTTTCCCTCTTGTAGCATGTGTTTTGTTTTTCTAAGACCACCAGAGCGGGTACAAAAGAACCAGCGACTAGGCAAGGGTAGGAGCAAAACTGCAAGTTTATTTTGGTCACCTAGCTTCAAGGGAAGAAGGTGGGTAGGGAGAGGTCTGTTGGCCCCCGACAAAAGGGGCCCCCAGAGTCACCCGTACAGCTCTCGGACGGAGTTCCCACAGTCCTGACATCCCGACAGGAGTGGAGGACTGAGGAAGGCCGCGCGTGGCGTGCCTCCGGAGCGGCTTTTCTAGGAGTGGGAGGGCAATAGGCGGGGCACGGGCGTGTCAGGGGGCGTTCCACAGGTGCGACCAGGTAAATCTTGGTCTCTTCAGATTGACATCACCTGGCGCATGCCTAGTTGGTCTGCACCTTCCCGAGTCGCCGGCTGGATTTTCGCGCGCGCGGGAAAAGTTGGGGGGGGGGATGAAGAACCCGGAAGTGTGCCATCTTGCCTCCGTTCATCCAAACAGTCCAACCTTTTATTGATAATAGTGATAAGGGGCGCCGTGGTCTGTCTGGCTACTTCCTGCTGTTAAGGGGCGCTGTTAAGGTCGGGGCCCATGGTTGGCATTTGGACGTACGGATGAAGAATAAAATAAAGCACAGTATTAGTATAGGAACGAGGTATGGAAGCATTTGAGGGTTTGAATGTTAGTGTCTGCTAGGCCTGACTTGCTAACATAATAGCAGCACTCTAAGGAAGAGACAAGTGCCTCCTTTTTCAGCTGTAAACGAGCCTAGGGCTTGCCTGTTTTGGGCAGCTACTTAGGCTATTGAGGTAGTTCGGCACTGCAGGGAGGCCAGGCTTTCAGCTGATTCCAATAACTAGAGGGAGGAAAAACAGCCCGTTTTGACGGGAGTGGCGTAGTGGCATGGAAAGTTGCTGGAAAAGCTCTGCTACTTCTGCCTGGCTGTATAGAGTTAGACTGGGGACCAAGGACACGGGGACATAGAGGGATGAGTTAGTGGCTGTATGGTTAAGAGTTTTAGAGAGAGATCAGTTGCACAAGAAATAGCCTTCAATGGGGGCTGTTTTGGCCTCCATTGGGTGCCTGAGTATGATTACCTCAGGATGAATTTGGAGTTGAATAACGGAAAGGAAGGATTGGGCAGTTGCACGAGAAATAGCCTTCAATGGGGGCCGTTTTGGCCTCCATTGGGTGCCTGAGTATGATTACCTCAGGATGAATTTGGAGCTGAATAACGGAAAGGAAGGATTGGGCAGTAGCACGAGAAATAGCCTTAAGGAAGACAACTGGCAGAACTATGTACTACTGAGTGTGTTCGGCTGTCTTACGGCCAAGTTTCAGTGATGAGAAAAAAATTGCCATACAGTAGGCGGACTAGCAAAGGTCTGAGTGTATGAGTGAAACAGCAATATAAGTATAAAATGAGACTTCATTTTCAGTGTAGTCACGGAGTGTCCCTTGCCACTGGAGATGTGTCTGGGTCCTCCAATGTGAAAGCAAAAAGGAACTGGCAGTCTGTGTGTAGGGGTATGGTAAAGAAAGCATCCTTAAGGTCTAGCACAGTAAAATAAGTAGAATTGGTGGGGATATGGGACAGAAGGGTGTAAGGGTTGGGAACTACAGGGTGCGTGGGACGGGTGGCTTCATTGACTAGCCGAAGATCCTGTACAAACCTATACGTTCCAACTGCCTTTTTTTTTTTTTTTTGAGACGGAGTCTTGCTCTGTCGCCCAGGCTGGAGTGCAGTGGCCGGATCTCAGCTCACTGCAAGCTCCGCCTCCCGGGTTCACGCCATTCTCCTGCCTCAGCCTCCCGAGTAGCTGGGACCACAGGCGCCCGCCACCTCGCCCGGCTAATTTTTTGTATTTTTAGTAGAGACGGGGTTTCACCGTGTTAGCCAGGATGGTCTCGATCTCCTGACCTCGTGATCCGCCCGTCTCGGCCTCCCAAAGTGCTGGGATTACAGGCTTGAGCCACCGCGCCCGGCCGCCATCTGCCTTTTTAACTGGAAGTGTTGGAGTGTTACAGGGGGAATGTGTGCGGACAAGAATATGTTGGCTAAGTAGTCGCGTGATAATTGGCTTTAAACCTTGTAGATGTGTCGGAGAGAGAGAGAATTGGGGGCGGTTTGGGAAACGAGTGGGATCTTTGAGCTTGACGAGAACTGGTGGGTGGTGAGCAGCTATGACCGGGGTGGAAGTGTCCCACACTTGAGGGTGTACAGAAATAGGGAAGATGGGGGGTGGGGGTGACATAGGAGGAGCCTGTGCACTTGCACAAAGCATGAGCAACAGGTCATGAGGGGGTTGAAGGGGAGTGGATGAGTTGGTGGGAATGTATATGGAGGCCTTTAAGGTGCTCAGGATGTCTCGGCCTAGTAAGGGGGTAGGGCATGAGGGTATAATGAGGAACGAGTGCGCAAAGTAGTTGTTGGCCAGGCAGCAATTAAGGAGTGGAGTTTTTCGTGGGGTGGATGGCTTTCCGTCTACTCCTACTACAGAGATATCGGATGGAAGGCTAGGTCCAGAGAAGGACGGCAAAACAGAATAGGTAGCCCCGCTATCTATTAAAAAATCAATTGTCTTACCCGCTACCAGGAGAGTTACCCGCGGCTCGGCGAGGGTGATGGGGGTCCCCGAGTCTCGGCACCTTCAGTTGTCGTCGTCGTCCAGATGTAGGAGCTGGAAGGAGCTCCCAGGATCCTGGGAAAGGGGGTCACGTGGAGACGCAGCACCTGTTCTCAGGGTGGGGCAATCAGACTTCCAGTGTCCTCCCTGCTGGCAAGCAGGGCAGGGGGTTGCTGGTGGACGAGGCTTAGGACATTCATTGGCCCAATGTCCTGACGCCTTGCACTTATGGCAAGGCTGCGTTGGGGCTCGGGGACCTTGCGGACACCTGTTGGCATAGTGTCCTGCCTTGCCGCACTTATAGCAGGCTCCTTTTGTAGCCTTGGAGTCTGCGGAGTATGTGCTCTCTGGTCTGGGGTTACATCTGGGCTGTAAAGCCGCTGCTAGGAGCTGGGCCTTCTGTTTGAGGCGTGCCTGTCGCACTGCCTCAGCCGTCTCCTCTCTGGAGTTATAGACCTTAAAGGCTAATTTAACCAGGTCTTGTATTGGTGCCTGAGGACCATCCTCTACCTTCTGAAGTTTCTTACGAATGTCAGGAGCTGATTGAGAAATTAAATAAGACGCCAAAATGGTGGCCCCTGTAGGGGAGGCCGGATCTAACCGGGTATATTGGGTTAGAACCTCAGTCAGCCTATTTAAGAATGCGGCTGGATTTTCTTCTGGATTTTGAATAATTTAATTTGTTAAAATTTACAGTTTTGTTTGAGGCTGTTTGCATACCAGCCAACAAACACTGAACCATTATGTCTCGCCTACGGCGCCCAGGCTGGTTTGCTTGATAGTTCCAGTCCGGGTCTGCCCAGGGGACTGCTTGCCCCCCTAGTGGGATGGTGGCGTCAGTTAAATGTAGTTGGTTGGCGTGCTGCCTGGCGGCCGCTAGGATGCGCTCTTGCTCCTCAGGGTTTAGGGTGGAGGTTAGGATAACCTGGAGGTCATGCCAAGTTAAGTCATAGGCCTGACAAAGGTATCTAACTTCCTTTATGTAGACGGTGGGATTAGCTGAGAAATCCCCTAAACGCTTCTCAATTTTGGAAAGATCGGCCAATGAAAAAGGGACATGCACTCTGACTACCCCCTCCGCCCCAGCCACCTCTCGCAAAGGTGCTAACACTGTAGGAGGGTGTGGGGCAGGAGTGGAGGCATCAGCAGGGCACTTAGAGCGGGTGTGTGCAGAGACAGGAGACTCAAGACAGCCAGTTGGGGGCCCCGAAGGAAGCACGGGACTGAGTGGATTACTAGTAGGTAAGGAAAAGGAAGGAGGAGTCCAAGCGGAGGGAGGAGAAGTATAGGGCGGAAGTGAGGGAAACCCTAGATCCTCCAGCTGAACAGAAAGGAATGAGGACTCCTCTTTTTCGGGTTCCTGTGAGCCGGCGTCCTTGGCTAGCATAACTTGGGCCAAAGAGCATCGGCTACACAGGTCGGGATGAGAGCGTAAGGCCCAAAAGCCTTGTACGTAATTAATTTCAGACCACTTGCCTAGCCGCTGGCAGAAATTGCTGAGGTCGATCACGCCACAGTGGAAAGGAAAATTAACCGCTTCCTCCTAAGGTCTTGTTCAAGCTGTAAGGTTTTTAAATTGGCTAGGAGGCATCCTAAGGGGGTGCTCTTTGGAAATTTGGACTGGGGGTTTCCCATTTGTTTCCTCTTTACCGACACAATGGACCCAATGGACATGGGAATGGATCCCTGCCTGGCTTCAAAGCGTCCTTTGGAACCAGGAGAGACAGACGAGAGGCTCTTGAAGCCTAAGTGGAGATTACCTTCAGGCGGACATCTCCGTCCTGAACGGGTCTCCCGAGCCACTTGGTGGCTCCAAATGGACCCCGGACCTGCGCAGGATTTCTGGCCGAGGGAGGTAAAGAGGAGACAAGGGCACTTACCCCAGAGAGGCCGTGGGAGTGAGGGAAGCGGGTCTCAGGTCCTGGTCCGTCTGCTGCGTGGGAGCAGGAGGAGGTTCCTCAACCCTTAGAGGCCTGAGGAGGGGTCTCCTCCCGGGTTTCGGCACCAACTGTTTTGTTTTTCTAAGACCACCAGAGCGGGTACAAAAGAACCAGCGACTAGGCAAGGGTAGGAGCAAAACTGCAAGTTTATTTTGGTCACCTAGCTTCAAGGGAAGAAGGTGGGTAGGGAGAGGTCTGTTGGCCCCCTGACAAAAGGGGCCCCCAGAGTCACCCGTACAGCTCTCGGACGGAGTTCCCACAGTCCTGACATCCCGACAGGAGTGGAGGACTGAGGAAGGCCGCGCGTGGCGTGCCTCCGGAGCGGCTTTTCTAGGAGTGGGAGGGCAATAGGCGGGGCACGGGCGTGTCAGGGGGCGTTCCACAGGTGCGACCAGGTAAATCTTGGTCTCTTCAGATTGACATCACCTGGCGCATGCCTAGTTGGTCTGCACCTTCCCGGGTCGCCGGCTGGATTTTCGCGCGCGTGGGAAAAGTTGGGGGGATGAAGAACCCGGAAGTGCGCCATCTTGCCTCTGTTCATCCAAACAGCATGGTGAAGAATTTATGACAGTGGACACATCTGTATCCTCTTATGTGGATATCTGAGGGGTTTTTTTGTTGTTGTTTTTTGTTTTTTTGGAGACGCTGTCTTGCTCTATAGCCTGACTGGAGTGTAGTGTCACCATCTCTGCTAACTGCAACCTCCGCCTCCCAGGTTCAAATGATTCTCCTGTGTCAGCCTCCCGCGTAACTGGGATTATAGGCACCCACCACCACACCCAGCTAATTTTTGTATTTTTAGTAAACATGGGGTTTTAGGCCTGGCACGGTGGCTCATGCCTGTAATCCCAGCACTTTGGGAGGCCAAGGTGGGCGGATCACGAGGTCAGGAGTTCCAGACCAGCCTGGCCAACATGATGAAACCCTGTCTGTACTAAAAATACAAAAAAATTGGCTGAGCTTGGTGGCAGGCACCTGTCATCCCAGCTACTCGGGAGGCTGAGGCAAGAGAATTGCTTGAACCCAGGATGTGGAGGTTGCAGTGAGCCAAGATCTTGCCACTGCACCCCAGCCCAAGTGAAAATGCGAGACTCCATCTCAAAAAACAAACAAACAAAAAAGACAGATTTTTGCCATGTTGGCCAGGCTGGTCTCAACTTCCTGACCTCAGGTGATTGCCCGCCTCAGCCTCCCAAGGTGCTGGGATTACAGGCGTGAGCCACCACAGCTGGCCCACTCTGTTTTCTTTTTTTTTTTTTCTTTTTTTTTTTTTGAGACGGAGTCTCGCTCTGTCGCCCAGGCTGGAGTGCAGTGGCCGGATCTCGGCTCACTGCAAGCTCCGCCTCCCGGGTTCCCGCCATTCTCCTGCCTCAGCCTCCCAAGTAGCTGGGACTACAGGCACCCACCACCCCGCCCGGCTAGTTTTTGTATTTTTCAGTAGAGACGGGGTTTCACCGTGTAGGCCAGGATGGTCTCAATCTCCTGACCTCGTGATCCGCCCGTCTCGGCCTCCCACAGTGCTGGGATTACAGGCTTGAGCCACCGCGCCCGGCCTTGTTTTCTTTTTATTCCCTAAATTTTAATATGTTTGAGTTTGTCTGTTCCTTTATCACTTTTTTCTTCCACAAAAAAAATTCTGCCTAATCCTTCATAAAAAAAAAATCTTCCTGTCACTTCTGAAAGTGTTCTGGCTTTATCTTTCATATTTGAATATATAATAAGCTGATTATTGTTCATGGAATAGAGAAGAATGCAATGCATTTTCCCACGTAGATGCCAGCCTAGTTTGCCTCATATTTTAAAGTGCATGTGATTTCTTTTTCTATTCTACAGTGCCTACTCTATCATTCCTCAACTTTCCATATAAATGCTGGGTCATTAAGACTTTTTTCCCCTTGGTCTGCTTGTGCTTGCTCATCTCTCTGCTAATACTGTGCTGTCCTGAATATTTTCATTTGAAAATCTTGGAAGTATGTTAGGCAAGCCATCACTCTTTTTTTAGATGACTAAAAATCATTAGACATTTGTCATTTTTACTAGGTATGAAAAAGTAGTTTTTCTTGCCTAAAAAAGCCTAATTTGGGAATTTATGTGATTTCATAGGAATAGCATCTGGAAGTGGTGACATTAATGTCATTTTAAAAAATATTTGCCATATTTCCTCTTATTCCTTTCTGCCTTGACATTGTGCAATAGAAATTTTAAAAACTGTTGTATTAGTATTGTTAAATATTAATTATTGGTTTTATTTACTAAATTAAATTTAATAAGCCTATTCTCTCTTGGTGTAATCACAAGGAATGGGCTCTAACAAGTGACAGCACATATAAAACATTGTCTTCCAGGGAAACTCATTGAACGCTTCCTGTTCAGACTGTGTTTTGGTGTCTGGTTCCCTAAGCACCACTGCAGTGACACAAAATAATAGACCTTCAGCAGAAAAAGTTTTGGCAAATATATTGCATAAGCCATTTAGATGCAGTGAGTGATTCTTATTACTTAGGTTGGTGGAATCCCTTTCAAAATATAAGTTACTAATACAAACAAAGATTGAACTTTGTGAGCAGGCATTTTTAAGAATAAGAGTCTCAGGACTGATAATATTAACTCACTTATGCACATCAGGTAAGACTTTATTATGGCAGATACTAGAAATGTACAAAGTGAAGTTAAAAGGTAACTCCTAGCAGTACATGTTACTCCCTGGATTCTCTAATGAGATGAGTGTTTCTACTTTGCTGTTGCCTTTTTGAATAGTTCAATTCTAGCATTAGTACTGCTGTGTGGGAGGGAGTATGTGTGAACAGAATAAGAGTTGTGACAATCAAGTCACAGAAAAAATGCTTGGAAATTTTAGAATCATGTAAACAGCTTATGGATTGAGTACAGATTCCCAGTGCTGTCAGTCTCACCCATCCTTCTATCCACATGTGTGGAATGTTCTAGGACTCCGTGGCTTTTGAGGATGTGGCTGTGAAGTTTACCCAGGAGGAATGGGCTTTGCTAGATTCTTCTCAGAAGAATCTCTACAGAGAAGTGATGCAGGAAACCTGCAGGAACCTGGCTTCTGTAGGTGAGAATGACAACACGTTTCACTTAATTACAGAAGTATTTCCCATCATCAGTGCTATTTGTGATTTAGAATGTGGCAAGGGAATGATTTGGTGAAGAAATCAGGCATGGGCACTGTGTACAATGAACATTAAATCTAGTAATGTTTCTATAGTTTGTATTAATTCACTATAATTTTGTGGGTCTGCATTTTAGGAAACAAATGGAAAGACCAGAATATTGAGGATCACTTCGAAAAACCTGGGAAAGATATAAGGTAATTTGCACTGAGAAGAGGAAATGAAGTCCTCTGAAGGAATCTTAGCATGTCATGAACTTAAAAACAAGCAACCAAAAGAAATAAGAGTCACTTGAAATTCATTTCTTTTTAGAAAAATTTCACCCAAAATGTAATGTACTTCAGTGTAGCAGTCAGTGTTTGGAAAACCGTTTACTTGAAAATAGTACTACAAAATTGTGTACATGAATGTTACTAATTTGGTTATAGCCATGCAGGTGGTAGCTGTGTTTTCAGTAGTAACCCATTTACTTTCAAATAATTCAGTCATGGCAAAAAAAAAAAAAAAAAAAAAAAAAAAAAAAAAATGCATTTTCCCTGGTATTGGTAGCAGTGTAAGTCCAAGACCAAGTAAAAAGCTATTAATAAACCAACCAATAATAATGTGCTTGTCATTTTTTTACAGAAATCATATGGTACAGAGACTGTGTGAAAGCAAAGAAGGTAGTCAGTATGGAGAGTTGTCAGCCAAATTCCAAATCTTGATCTGAATGAGAACATTTCTACTGGATTAAAACAATGTGAATGCAGTATTTGTGGAAAAGTCTTTGTACGTCTTTCCCTCCTTAACAGGCACATTCTAGCTCACTCAGGATACAAACCATATGGAGAGAAGCAATATAAATGTGAACAGTGTGGCAAATTCTTTGTTTCTGTTCCAGGTGTTAGAAGACACATGATAATGCACAGTGGAAATCCAGCTTATAAATGTACAGTATGTGGGAAAGCTTTTTATTTTCTCAATTCAGTTGAAAGACATCAGAGAACTCACACAGGAGAAAAACCCTATAAATGTAAACAATGTGGTAAAGCGTTCACTGTTTCCGGTTCTTGTCTAATACATGAACGAACTCACACTGGAGAGAAACCCTACCAGTGTAAGGAATGTGGAAAAACATTCAGATTCTCTTGTTCTTTTAAGACACATGAAAGGACTCACACTGGAGAAAGACCCTATAAATGTACCAAATGTGATAAAGCCTTCAGCTGTTCTACTTCCCTTCGTTACCATGGAAGCATTCATACTGGAGAGAGACCCTATGAATGTAAACAGTGTGGCAAAGCCTTTAGTCGTTTGAGTTCCCTTTGTAACCATAGAAGTACTCATACTGGAGAGAAACCCTATGAATGTAAACAATGTGACCAAGCCTTCAGTCGCCTCAGTTCCCTTCACCTCCACGAAAGAATTCATACTGGAGAAAAACCCTATGAATGTAAGAGATGCAGTAAAGCCTATACTCGTTCCAGTCACCTTACTCGCCACGAAAGAAGTCATGATATAGAGGCTGGGTGTAGTGACTCAGCCCATAATCCCAGCACTTTGGGAGGCCAAGGTGTGTATATTGTTTGAGCCCAGGAGTTCATAACCAGCCTGGATTAAAACAGTGTGAATCAACCTGGGCAACATGGTGAAACCCTGTCTCTACAACAAATAAAATAATGCCGGGCGCAGTGGCTCATGCCAGCTACTCGGGAGGCTGAGGCAGGAGAGTGTTCGTGAACCCGGGAGGCAGAGCTTACAGTGGCCGAGATCACACCACTGCACTCCAGCCTGGGCGACAGAGCGAGACTCCATCTCAAAAAAAAAGAAAATCATTTCTGGGCATGGTGGCACATTTCAGTTGTCTTAGTTCTTTTTCGAGGACATAAAAAGCCACGGGGGGTGGGGGGGAAGCCCTGTGCATGCGGATCACGAGGTCAGGAGATCGAGACCATCCTGGCCAACATGGTGAAACCTCGTCTCTACTAAAAATACAAAAATTAGCTGGGTGTGGTAGCATATGCTTGTAATCCCAGCTACTCAGGAGGCTGAGGCAGGAGAATCACTTGAACCCAGGAGGCGGAGGTTGCAGTGAGCCGAGATTGTGCCACTGCACTCCAACCTGGCAACAGAGTGAGACTCCGTCTAAAAAAAAAAAAAAAAGCCCCATGCATGTAAGAAATGTGGTAAAATATTTACTCTTTCCCATTCCCTCATAAACATAAAAGAGCTCACACTGCAGAGAAACCTTAAGAATGTAGGAAATGTGGTCAAGCCTTCAGATTTTCCTGTTTTTGAAAATTTGGGAGAACTCAGAGTGGGGAAAAGCCTTTTGAATTTAAATTTGTGATAAGGCCTTCAGTTGTGTTAGTTCCATTTGAAGACATCAACTTATTCCTGAGAAAAACCCTATGAATGTCCAGAATGTGGGAATGTTTCATTTCTCTCATACCCACTTAACGACATATGAAAATGCACACTGTAGCTGGACCTTGTAAATACAAGAATGTACACAGGATTAAAACTGATAGTTTAGGCCGGGCGCGGTGGCTCAAGCCTGTAATCCCAGCACTTTGGGAGGCCGAGGCGGGTGGATCACGAGGTCAGGAGATCCGAGACCATCCTGGCTAACACGGTGAAACCCCGTCTCTACTAAAAATACAAAAAATTAGCCGAGCGAGGTGGCGGGTGCCTGTAGTCCCAGCTACTCGGAGGCTGAGGCGGGAGAATGGCGGGAACCCGGGAGGCGGAGCTTGCAGTGAGCCGAGATCGCGCCACTGCACTCCAGCCTGGGCGACACAGCGAGACTCTGTCTCAAAAAAATAGTTTTTTTTTTTTTTGTTTGGAAACGGCAAGAATATTTTCAGTTTTAACATTTACTTGAAAAGTCATGTGAAAACTCCCACAGGAAAGGAGTTCTGTAAGTAAAGCTTTTCCAATTTGGAAACCTGATGCAAATTAATTATCGTGCAGTGCTTGAAAAAAATGTATGAAATGTTACCCAAGTTACAAGTATATTGTTTTTATCAGTGGCTCATTCTTAAAGAGTCTTGAGTATGCATTTCACCTTGTTTTGCAGGGAAACCTTGAGGTGAGAGTTCTGTCAATGCTCGTTGAGCTGTAGTACTTGAATTTCATAGGTAATGATATTTACTTAAGTTTGTTGGTAGAATTTCTGTCTATTCGTTTGATAATGTGCTGGATTCATGGTTGAATTTTGATGTTTTCATAATATGTAGGTAAGTTTAATTTTTTTATTTTATTATTATTATTTTTGAGTTGGAGTCTCACTCTGTTGCCCAGACTGGAGTGCCATGGTGCGATTTTGGCTCACTGCAACTTCTGCCTCCTGGGTTTAAACGATTCTCCTGCCTCAGCCTCCCAAGTAGCTGGGACTACAGGCGTCTGCCACTATGTCCAGCTAATTCTTTGTATTTTTAGTAGAGACAGGGTTTCACCATGTTAGCTAGGCTCGTCTTGAACTCGTGACCTCATGATTTGCCCACCTCGGCCTCCCAAAGTGCTGGGATTACAGGCGTGAGCCACGGTGCCTGGCCAGGTAAGTTTAATTTGTATGTGTTGTCCTGTGATTAATGGACCAATGAATACTGATTGTTAATTGTTGGGATTTTCTTACTAGCCTCATTTGGCAAATTTTGATTATCCCTTGTCCATTATACACATTCCACCTTTTTTTATTGAAGGAAAAACTACTCCTGATGTAGAGATGTTTACTTTTTGCTAATAATGAGTTGGTATTAATTCGTAAGTACATAAAGTTTACCATAGAGTATCATCTCGTGAGTTCTTTGCATCTGTTGCCCTTTATTCTTTATTATCTCTGTCTGTTATTTGGATCGTTCACTTTGAATGAAGGAGAGAGAACTGTGATAGGACAATATGTTGTAACTAATCTGAGGGAGGAAGCACTGAGTCTCTCAGTCACATATGGTAGCGTTGGGCTTTTCATCGATGCCTTTGGTATTGTAGTAGAGAGTATTATGCCATTATGGTATTATAGTTTATATATTATATTTTACAGTCTTACAGTCTTACCAGTGTCACATGATTCAGTTCCCTACCAGCCAACAGACAAACCAATCACATACTCTTGTAGGAACAAAGGATCATCCTCAGCCGGGCATGGTGGCTCACGCCTGTAATCCTAGCACTTAGGGAGGCCGAGGCGGGCGGATCACGAAGTCAGGAGATCGAGACCATCCTGGCTAACACGGTGAAACCCCATCTCTACTAAAAATACAAAAAATTAGCTGGGCGAGATGGCAGGTAGCCTGTAGTCCCAGCTACTCGGGAGGCTGAGGCAGGAGAATAGCATGAACCCGGGAGGCGGAGCTTGCAGTGAGCCGAGATCGCACCACTGCACTCTAGCCTAGGTGACAGAGCGAGACTCTGTCTCAAAAAAAAAAGGAATATCGTCACTTTTTTAATGCTATACTGCTCTCTGCTCCCAAGTTCATCCCTTTTTGGGCCTGCGGGAGCTTACACCATCCTCCTATATGTAATTAATAACTGATGTTTAGCTTATCTGTTTAGTAATAGATGTCATGTGTTTAACGGTGCCAGTAAACGTAGGGTGCTCATTCCTTCCTCACCAGTGGGGTGCATGAGATGCTATTGAAACAATCGGCAACACAAATGGAATGGACCAGCCCTCATGCAGGACACCTGCTCAACTTGACCTACCTGCTGTCGACTGACGGTTCCGTAACACATCAGCAGTCACCTGGGTCAGAACCGTGAGCTGACGATGGGCTTTCCCTTTGGTCTGCACAGTGTTTTGTGGTCTTCAGGTGTTGTCATCTTCTCCCACACTAAAATGCTCTCATCTCCTAGATGTGAATGTTCAGTTGCACCCCAGCATGACGTTTGGCCTGTGCTTAGCAGGCAGTTTTGAGGCCATGGCTTATTAATGCACAAAAGGACAGCACATAAACCAGCCAACACTTAAGTCCTAATTAGCAAGAATCAGGCTGTATCTCTGTAGTCACTGCATCTACTCTGGTCACCATCACTGTATGCGTAGGGCAGCCATGTGAACATTGTTAATTATTGTACACTCCTGAGACAATAGTTATTATGTAGGCAGAAGTAGTGGCCTTGTTTGTTTCTTATGCTGCTGCTCCCCTTGCTGCTGTCCCATACACCCTCCTGATGAGGTGTACATCTATGGTGCCTCATGGTTCAGGCACTGCTGAGCAAAGAAAATGGGAAGAAATAGTTTGACCTTAGCCCCTGCCAAAGCATATGAAGAAGCGTCTCAGCTGCTTTCACTGAAAAATTCCTGGCCCGTGTGTGGGCTTTTCTTATCACTGCTGCTTATCAGCATGTCAGAAGTCTCATCTTCGGACTGCAAGTCTTGATGGCCTTAGACAAAATGGCTTTACTGCATGTGGAGCTAACCCCAGGAAGCTGGAGTGGCACTCTCTGGAGGATTAGGTGGTCTCCTCCAATGTGGGTTGATGGGCTCCTGAACTCTTTCCTGTAACCATGCAGAGAGTCTACACTGCCAGTGATCATGTGCCACAACTCTATAGATGTAGAAACTCAAAATATTCAAAATATTCTGAAACAGTTTCCATTGAAAGGGAAGAGAAAAGCAGTCAAGTGCCACGCTCCGGTCAAGAGAACTAGTACATGGCTCACAAGAACACTCTGTCGCTACTGTCTGTGCCTCTGTCACAACAAATGTCCTGATCCTTCAGTTTTAAGGGTGAAGGGCCATTTTCCTCCCTTTCTTACCGGTAGTTCTCAAGATAACTGGATGATACGCTGGGAATGCAATATCCTGATAATCAGGTGACATTGGTCAGAACAGCCCAGGCTCTGTTATAGTCCCTGCTCAAAACAGAATGTCCTTTAACGTTTGTGTCCAGCAAACCACATCCTGGGAGAAAACCCAAGGCGAGCTGCTTTCTGGGGTCCTTCAGTTTTAGTACGAGTGAAGCATTTACAGTCAAGACTCCATCCATCTGCTCTGGGTAGCTTTCCTGATCTTGTGGTAGCGGTTCATATTGAATCCTAGACTTCTGTTGTCTTTTGTTTGCTATTTGTAAGTAATAAATTCACTTCATGGGATTTACGTATGAATGTGTTTGGTCTCATTGTACTCAGAAAAGCTGGTAGCCATTGCACAGTGAACCCGTTTCGTAATTGGTGAAAACACCTGTGGCCCCCTTGTGCCACAGCAAGGAGGTTAATTCAGCCAGACAAAAACTTAATGTTCTTAAAACCCTGTAGCACAATTATTACCATGCGGGAGGCCTTTAACAATGGTGATGCTGATCTGAAGAACTCTGAAGGAAGAAATTTACACAAATGGGTTGGGTACATGGGCGTCCCTCCTAACTTAAAGCAACCCTTACTCCCCTCCGCCTAAAAAGAGTGGAGAGGCCGGGCGTGGTGGCTCAGGCCTGTAATCCCAGCACTTTGGGAGGCCGAGGTGGGCAGATCACTAGGTCAGGGGTTCAAGACCAGCCTGGCCAACATTGGGAAACCACATCTCTACTAAAAATACAAAAATTAGCCGGGTGTGCTGGCGGGCACCTGTAATCCCAGCTACTTGAGAGGCTGAGGCAGGAGAATCATTTGAACCTAGGAGGCAGAGGTTGCAGTGAGTCGAGACCATGCCACTGCACTCCAGCCTGGGTGACAGGGTAAGACTCTGTCTCAGGAAAAAAAAAAAAAATGGATAAGAACTGAAACAGGTTTAAAACTTCACCTAATTGGAAATGCAAAGTTTACAAAAATAATATTTAAAATAAAAGGTTAAATGAGTGCTCACTGAATTTTATGCCTCCACAAAGTAGGTTGTGAATTAACTTCCACATTTGAAAGCCACCAAAGTTGGGAAGCCTCCGTATCTGAAATTCACATGTGGCTCAAAAAAGAATCATCCCTGGGGATACCCCAAAGTTTAAATATGGTATCCCCTGTGATATTATGAGGAATGACTGTACATAAAGCAGGTTGTCTTCCTTTAACTCTGAAAATCATATTATCTTGCCTAAATTCTCCATAACGCATCGCTCTGCAGTATCCTATAGTGTACATAGGTTTCCTGACCAATGAGCACTAAAATTAAGTGTATGCAAATCACCTATGTTCTTATCAAAATGGAAATCCCCCGAATCCCACCAGTTAGAATAACATGAGAGAATATCAGATTTTTGGAATATGTAAGTTCTCTGTAAGATTATTAGGTATTGATTCCATTTTATTAATAGATATAAATATATTTAGATTACCTATTTCTCCTGTGTTTTAGTATTAATAGATTGTATCTTTTACTTCATCCAGTTGGTCCAAGTTACCAAGTTGGTGGGTTATGGAGATTGTAATATTCTTTATTATTTTATCATCCATGGGCTCTCTAATATAAAGGCCTCTTTTAATTCTTATATTATTAAGCTGGTGCAAAAGTAATTGTGGTTTTGGACCATGAATTTTAAATTTTTATAACTAGGCTGCAACACATCTTTATTAATGAAAATAGAACCCATTACAATGGGCTGGGTGCAGGGGCTCACGCCTGTAATCCCAGCACTTTGGGAGGTTGAAGTGGGCGGATCAGGAGGTCAGGAGTTTGAGACCAGCCTGACCAACATGGTGAAATCCGTCTCTACTAAAAATACAAAAATTAGCCAGACATAGTGGCGTGTGCCTACAATCCCAGCTACTTAAGAGGCTGAGGCAGGAGAATCACTTGAACCCAGAAGGCAGAGGTTGCAGTGAGCTGAGATTGCACCTTTGCACTCTGGCCTGGGTGACAGAGCGAGACTCTGTCTCAAAAAAAAAAAAAAAAGAAACCATTTACAATCAAACATTTTTGCCAATGAGAAATAAACTTGTTTATTCCATGCTTTCAGGGTTCGATGAACTCTTGGAAAGCATTTTCTGCATCCTGCTGGTGGTGGAAGTGTTTTCCCTGCAAAAAGTTGTCAAGATGCTTAAATGGTAGTTGGTTGGCGAGAGGTCAGATGAATATGGCAGATGAGGCAAAACTTCACAGCCCAGTTTATTCAACTTTTGAAGCCCTGATTGTGTGACATGTGGTCAGGCGTTGTGAAGAACTGCGCCCTTCCTGTTGACCAGTGCTGGCTCCAGGTGCTGCAGTTTTCTGTGCATCTCATTGATTAGCTTTGCATACTTCTCAGATGTAATGATTTCACCAGGATTCAAAAGCTGTAGTGGATCAGAAGACCGGCAGCTGATCAGCAGTGACTATGACCTTTTTTGGTGCAAGTTTGACTTTGGGAAGTGGTTTGAAGCTTCTTTTTTTTTTTTTTGAGACGGAGTCTCGCTCTGTCGCCCAGGCTGGAGTGCAGTGGCCGGATCTCAGCTCACTGCAAGCTCCGCCTCCCGGGTTCACGCCATTCTCCTGCCTCAGCCTCCCGAGTAGCTGGGACTACAGGCGCCCGCCAGGTCGCCCGGCTAGTTTTTTTGTATTTTTTAGTAGAGACAAGGTTTCACCGTATTAGCCAGGATGGTCTCGATCTCCTGACCTCGTGATCCGCCCGTCTCGGCCTCCCAAAGTGCTGGGATTACAGGCGTGAGCCACCACGCCCGTCGGTTTGAAGCTTCTTAGTCCAACCACTGAGCTGACTGTTGTATGAAATCCACTTTTCGTGGCATGTCACAATCTGATCAAGAAATGGCTCGTTGTTTCATAGAATAAGAGAAGATGACACTTCAAAAGGATGATTTTTAAAATATTTGGTCAGCTCATGAGGCACCCACTTATCAAGCTTTTTCAACTTTCCTATTGGCTTCAAATGCCAGATGACCATAGAATGGTCAACATTCAGTTCTTCACCAGCTTCTCATGTGGCTGTAAGAGGATCGAATTCAGTGGTTGCTCTCAATTGGTCATTATCAACTTCCGGTGGCTGCCCACTACGCTCCTCATCTTCAAGGCTCTCGCCTCCTTTACAAAACTTCTTGAACCTTGGCGCTGCACATTAATTACCAGTTCCTGGGCCAAATGCGTTGATGTTGTGAGTTGTCTCCCCTGCTTTAGGACCTAGTTTGAACTCGAATAAGAAAGTCGCTTGAAGGCCGGGCGCGGTGGCTCAAGCCTGTAATCCCAGCACTTTGGGAGGCCGAGACGGGTGGATCACGAGGTCAGGAGATCGAGACCATCCTGGCTAATACGGTGAAACCCCGTCTCTACTAAAAAATACAAAAAACCAGCCGGGCGACGAGGCGGGCGCCTGTAGTCCCAGCTACTGGGG
The DNA here is from genome assembly GCF_007565055.1 of Rhinopithecus roxellana. Classification (NCBI taxonomy): domain Eukaryota; kingdom Metazoa; phylum Chordata; class Mammalia; order Primates; family Cercopithecidae; genus Rhinopithecus; species Rhinopithecus roxellana. The sequence goes on along the minus strand of NC_044556.1, from coordinate 111,585,556 downwards.
AGGCTGAGACAGGAGAATGGCGTGAACCCGGGAGGCGGAGCTTGCAGTGAGCTGAGAGCCGGCCACTGCACTCCAGCCTGGGTGGCAGAGCAAGACTCTGTCTCAAAAAAAAAAAAAAAAAAAAAAAAAAAAAAAAAAAGAAAGTCGCTTGAATTTGCTTTTTGTCTGACATCATTTCCATAGTCTAAAATAAATAAGTAATAAGTCATTAGCAAAAAAAAAAAAAAGGTCAAGAAATGCCCATTAAAATGATGTATAACATAACCACAGTTATTTCAGAGGGTATTCCAATATCAAACAGCAAATTCCAAGAATGCAAAAACTGCCATTACTTTTGTACTCACCTTATAGTAATTTGTGTGATTTCTTTTTTTCTCTGTTAGCCTGGCTGATAGTTACCAATTTTGTTGATCTTTATGAAGAAACAGCTA